>NC_074665.1:81980390-82062890 GCF_029448725.1 Salvelinus fontinalis
ATAATATGGCTAGCTTTCTCTCGCTCTCTTCTGCTTTTTTTGAAGAAATTAAGTTGTTAAGAACTGTTCAATTCTTGTATTTCTTTCTCTTTGAGTCAACTACTCACCACATGTTATGCACTGCAGTGATAGCTAGCTGTAGCTTATGATTTCAGTACTAGATTCATCCTCTGGTCCTGTGATTGGGTGGACAACATGTGGGGCAGCCAAAGAACCCTTTTGGAACCCTTTTTCTGCTG
The DNA here is from genome assembly GCF_029448725.1 of Salvelinus fontinalis. Taxonomy (NCBI): domain Eukaryota; kingdom Metazoa; phylum Chordata; class Actinopteri; order Salmoniformes; family Salmonidae; genus Salvelinus; species Salvelinus fontinalis. Next base: position 81,980,630 of record NC_074665.1, read on the forward strand.
TGAAAATGAATCTCAAATCAATACTGTTTGCAATTAACAGTGACACAAAACTGTTGCCCCCTGAGAAGAGGATCAAAATATATTCTTCATAACGTAGGACAGCTACAAGGTCAAACTGTAATCTTGTTGTAGGTCTTATACTGCTTTTAGAAAGGCTCCTACATTAATTTATGTCCTGTTTTGCATATTTAATATTACATCCAAGAGAACAGTATGAGTCCGCATCTGTCACAACAGTATGACAGCATGATCCATAATTCACTGCATGAAAAGGCACAACATTCCAGTGCAAGATTCCGAAAACATAACATTTCTGGAAATTTGCGGTCATGTGTCCAGCCGTGTTTAGCCTTGTACACGTCCCGTTTATCTCCGATAACAAAGACTTCATGTGTGTGGATGTACACGGATGTGTATATGTCTGGTAATGGTTCAGTAAATCCCCAGCAAAGAGCACACCTGTCCACCCACTTACCAGGACAGGTCTTGAAAGGCCAGTGTCTTTGACGTCAGTTGCAGTAAATCTCGGTCCGCAGGTTGAGCATGCTTATTCACCCCACCGAATGCTAATGCTAGTCATTGCTAGCTTGCCGTAGTGACTGTCACTGGTATATTAAAAACACAATTTATTATTACATTAATTCATTACAGTGAATTATGAATGAATAAATGAATGAATTACTTTTAATGATTTTTATTTTTAATATCACACATCTTCAGAAATAATATTCAAGCACCGTTTTTTCCAGCGCTTGGCCCAGAGCGAGCCTTCATTTGGGTTAGTGTTTTTCTATAGCGTTGAGGGGTCCGTGGGATCCACGGTTTGTCGTTTTTCAAGCCATCCTCCGCATTGCTAATCAGGTCAACATTAGCTCACATCCAAATGTCTCTCTCATCCTCTGCAAGCACTCTCCACCGTGCAGCTAGAAGCAAAACACGAAGAAAACATTAGAACACAGTAAACAAATGCATCAGACTCAAGCAATGCATATTCATACAATTCAAGTCTGAACTTCACTTTAAAGCCTCACCAAACCCAGATTGAGAGATATTCAAGGGGAATTCCAACCTTTGACATTTATCATTCTTACATTGATTGTAGTTTTTGATATCTTATGAAATTATTGGACTACTGTATTGTGAAATTAGTCAAATTTTCACTGTTGTCTACATTTTAAAATAATAGTGAAGACATCAAAACAATACCATAACACATATGGAATCATGTAGAAACCAAAGCAGTGTTAAACAAAATATTTAATATTTTATATTCTTCAAACTAGTCACCCTTTGCCTTGATGATAGCTTTGCACACTCTTGGCATTCTCTCCACCAGCTTTATGAGGTAGTCAGTAAATTCCTTTTATGCTTTACATAACAATCATACCGCAACATTATTTTTCTGCCCAGTTAGCGGGTAGATTTGCTTTTAGCCAAATCCTTTTAGAGCAAGCCAAATAATTTCATGTTTTAAAAGTTATCCTAGATCAGGAATCATTGTTTGAATGGTAAGATGCCAAAACCTGGAATGCATTTGAGCTCCCGAGTGGTGCAGTGGTTTAAGGCACTGCATCTCAGTGCAAGAGGCGTCAGTACCTGGTTCAAATCAAGGCTGTATCACATCTGGCCGTGATTGGGAGTCCCATTGGGTGGTGCATAATTGGCCCAGCGTCACCGGGGTTTGGCTGGAATAGGCCGTCATTGTAAATAAGAATTTGTTCTTAACTGACTTGCCTAGTTAAATAAAGGTTCATTTAAAAATATATATTAACATTTGTGCAGTTGTGGAATTTCTTTACTTATAATACATTAAAGCCAATCAGTTGTGTTGTGACAAGGTAGAGATGGTATACAGAAGATAGCCCTATTTGGTAAAAGACCAAGTCCATATTATGGCAAGAACAGCTCAAATAAGCAAAGAGAAACAACTAACTTGAAGGTCAGTCAATCCAGAAAATTTTACGAACTTTGAAAGTTTCTTCAAGTGCAGTCGCAAAAACAATCAAGCACTGTTATGAAACTAGCACTCATGAGGACCGCCACAGGAAAGGAAGACCCAGAGTTACCTCTGCTGCAGAGGATAAATTCATTAGAGTTAACTGCACGTCAGATTGCAGCCCAAATAAATGCTTCACAGAGTTCAAGTAATACACACATTTAAACATCACCTGTTCAGAGGAGACTGCAGGAATCAGGCCTTCATGGTCGAATTGCTGCAAAGAAACCACTACTAAAGGACACCAATAAGAAGAAGAAGAGACTTGCTTGGGCCAAGAAACACGAGCAATGGACATAAGACCGGTGGAAATCTATCCGTTGGTCTGATGAGTCCAAATTTGAGATTTTTGGTTCCAACACTATTCATGAGTGGTTCCCAGTGTGAAGCATGGAGGTGGATGTGTGATGGTGTAGGGGTGCTTTCCTGGTGACACTGTCTGTGATTTATTTAGATTTCAAGGCACACTTTACCAGTTTGGCTACAGCATTCTGCAGCTATACGCCATCACATTTGATTTGCGCTTAGTGGGACTATAATTTGTTTTTCAACAGGACAATGACCCAACACATCTCCAGGCTGTGTAAGGGCTATTTGACTAAGGCGGAGAGTGATGGAGTGCTGCATCAGATGACCTGGCCTCCACAATCACCCGACCTCAACCCAATTGAAATGGTTTGGGATGAGTTGGACCACAGAGTGAAGGAAAAGCAGCCAATAAGTGCTCAGCATATGTGGGAACTCCTTCAAGACTGTTGGAAAAGCATTCCTCATGAAGCTGGTTGAGAGAATGCCAAGAGTGTGCAAAGCTATCATCAAGGCAACGGGTGGCTACTTTAAAGTATATTTTGATTTGTTTAACACTTTTTTGGTTACTACATTATTCCATATGTGTTATTTCATAGTTTTGATGTCTTCACTATTATTCTACAATGTAGAAAATAGTAAAAATAAAGAAACATTCTTGAAAGAGTAGGTGTGTCCAAACGTTTGACTGGTAGTGTACGCCCACAAACACCTACCCAGTGGTCATTATAATCAAACGAGATATGCAACAAGTTGTGCATGTGATACTGTCAGTGCGCAGAGCTACAGGCACGGACAGGAAACAGAATTTGTGCCAAAACATGTACCTAGCTCATGATTACTGTTATTTTCACCGAATAAAAGTCAACGCAGTTCTGATACAGAGGCAATTAGTGTTTAATGGCACAATGGGGGCTATATCAGCCACTCTAGACCAGGTGATTAATAGAACTACAGGGCTATAGCAGCCACTCTAGACCAGGTGATTAATAGAACTACAGGCCTATATCAGTCTATATCAGTCACTCTAGACCAGGTGATTAATAGAACTACAGGGCTATATCAGTCACTCTAGACCAGGTGATTAATAGAACTACAGGGCTATATCAGTCACTCTAGACCAGGTGATTAATAGAACTACAGGACTATATCAGTCACTCTAGACCAGGTGATTAATAGAACTACAGGGCTATAGCAGTCTATATCAGCCACTCTAGACCAGGTGATTAATAGAACTACAGGGCTAAAGCAGCCACTCTAGACCAGGTGATTAATAGAACTACAGGGCTAAAGCAGCCACTCTAGACCAGGTGATTAATAGAACTACAGGGCTATAGCAGCCACTCTAGACAGGTGATTAATAGAACTACAGGGCTAAAGGAGCCACTCTAGACCAGGTGATTAATAGAACTACAGGGCTATATCAGCCACTCTAGACAGGTGATTAATAGAACTACAGGGCTATAGCAGCCACTCTAGACCAGGTGATTAATAGAACTACAGGGCTAAAGCAGACACTCTAGACCAGGTGATTAATAGAACTACAGGGCTATATCAGTCTATATCAGTCACTCTAGACCAGGTGATTAATAGAACTACAGGGCTATATCAGTCTATATCAGTCACTCTAGACCAGGTGATTAATAGAACTACAGGGCTATATCAGCCACTCTAGACAGGTGATTAATAGAACTACAGGGCTATATCAGTCTATATCAGTCACTCTAGACCAGGTGATTAATAGAACTACAGGGCTATATCAGTCTATATCAGCCACTCTAGACCAGGTGATTAATAGAACTACAGGGCTAAAGCAGCCAATCTAGACCAGGTGATTAATAGAACTACAGGGCTATATCAGCCACTCTAGACCAGGTGATTAATAGAACTACAGGGCTATATCAGCCAATCTAGACCAGGTGATTAATAGAACTACAGGGCTATATCAGCCACTCTAGACCAGGTGATTAATGGAACTACAGGGCTAAAGCAGACACTCTAGACCAGGTGATTAATAGAACTACAGGGCTAAAGCAGACACTCTAGACCAGGTGATTAATAGAACTACAGGGCTATATCAGCCACTCTAGACCAGGTGATTAATAGAACTACAGGGCTATATCAGTCTATATCAGCCACTCTAGACCAGGTGAATAATATAACTACAGGGCTATATCAGCCACTCTAGACCAGGTGATTAATAGAACTACAGGGCTAAAGCAGACACTCTAGACCAGGTGATTAATAGAACTACAGGGCTATATCAGCCACTCTAGACCAGGTGATTAATGGAACTACAGGGCTAAAGCAGACACTCTAGACCAGGTGATTAATAGAACTACAGGGCTATATCAGCCACTCTAGACCAGGTGATTAATAGAACTACAGGGCTATATCAGTCACTCTAGACCAGGTGATTAATAGAACTACAGGGCTATAGCAGCCAATCTAGACCAGGTGATTAATAGAACTACAGGGCTATAGCAGCCACTCTAGACCAGGTGATTAATAGAACTACAGGGCTATATCAGTCTATATCAGTCACTCTAGACCAGGTGATTAATAGAACTACAGGGCTATAGCAGCCACTCTAGACCAGGTGATTAATAGAACTACAGGGCTATATCAGCCACTCTAGACCAGGTGATTAATAGAACTACAGGGCTATATCAGCCACTCTAGACCAGGTGATTAATAGAACTACAGGGCTATAGCAGCCAATCTAGACCAGGTGATTAATAGAACTACAGGGCTATAGCAGCCACTCTAGACCAGGTGATTAATAGAACTACAGGGCTATATCAGTCTATATCAGTCACTCTAGACCAGGTGATTAATAGAACTACAGGGCTATATCAGCCACTCTAGACCAGGTGATTAATAGAACTACAGGGCTATAGCAGCCAATCTAGACCAGGTGATTAATAGAACTACAGGGCTATATCAGCCACTCTAGACCAGGTGATTAATGGAACTACAGGGCTATATCAGTCACTCTAGACCAGGTGATTAATATAACTACAGGGCTATATCAGCCACTCTAGACCAGGTGATTAATAGAACTACAGGGCTATAGCAGTCACTCTAGACAGGTGATTAATGGAACTACAGGGCTATAGCAGACACTCTAGACCAGGTGATTAATAGAACTACAGGGCTATATCAGCCACTCTAGACCAGGTGATTAATATAACTACAGGGCTATATCAGTCTATATCAGTCACTAGACCAGGTGATTAATATAACTACAGGGCTAAAGCAGCCAATCTAGACCAGGTGATTAATAGAACTACAGGGCTATATCAGCCACTCTAGACCAGGTGATTAATGGAACTACAGGGCTAAAGCAGACACTCTAGACCAGGTGATTAATAGAACTACAGGGCTATATCAGCCACTCTAGACCAGGTGATTAATATAACTACATGGCTATATCAGTCACTCTAGACAGGTGATTAATGGAACTACAGGGCTATATCAGTCACTCTAGACAGGTGATTAATGGAACTACAGGGCTATAGCAGACACTCTAGACCAGGTGATTAATAGAACTACAGGGCTATATCAGCCACTCTAGACAGGTGATTAATAGAACTACAGGGCTATATCAGTCTATATCAGTCACTCTAGACCAGGTGATTAATAGAACTACAGGGCTATATCAGCCACTCTAGACCAGGTGATTTATGGAACTACAGGGCTATATCAGTCACTCTAGACCAGGTGATTAATAGAACTACAGGGCTATATCAGTCACTCTAGACCAGGTGATTAATAGAACTACAGGGCTATATCAGCCACTCTAGACAGGTGATTAATAGAACTACAGGGCTATATCAGTCACTCTAGACCAGGTGATTAATAGAACTACAGGGCTAAAGCAGACACTCTAGACCAGGTGATTAATAGAACTACAGGGCTATAGCAGGCTATATCAGCCACTCTAGACCAGGTGATTAATAGAACTACAGGGCTATAGCAGCCACTCTAGACCAGGTGATTAATAGAACTACAGGGCTAAAGCAGCCACTCTAGACCAGGTGATTAATAGAACTACAGGGCTATATCAGCCACTCTAGACCAGGTGATTAATAGAACTACAGGGCTAAAGCAGCCACTCTAGACCAGGTGATTAATAGAACTACAGGGCTATATCAGTCACTCTAGACCAGGTGATTAATAGAACTACAGGGCTATATCAGTCACTCTAGACCAGGTGATTAATAGAACTACAGGGCTAAAGCAGACACTCTAGACCAGGTGATTAATAGAACTACAGGGCTATATCAGTCACTCTAGACCAGGTGATTAATAGAACTACAGGGCTAAAGCAGCCACTCTAGACCAGGTGATTAATAGAACTACAGGGCTATATCAGTCACTCTAGACCAGGTGATTAATATAACTACAGGGCTAAAGCAGCCAATCTAGACCAGGTGATTAATAGAACTACAGGGCTATATCAGCCACTCTAGACCAGGTGATTAATAGAACTACAGGGCTAAAGCAGCCACTCTAGACCAGGTGATTAATAGAACTACAGGGCTATAGCAGCCACTCTAGACCAGGTGATTAATAGAACTACAGGGCTATAGCAGCCACTCTAGACCAGGTGATTAATAGAACTACAGGGCTATAGCAGCCACTCTAGACCAGGTGATTAATGGAACTACAGGGCTATATCAGCCACTCTAGACCAGGTGATTAATAGAACTACAGGGCTAAAGCAGACACTCTAGACCAGGTGATTAATAGAACTACAGGGCTATAGCAGTCTATATCAGTCACTCTAGACCAGGTGATTAATAGAACTACAGGGCTATATCAGCCACTCTAGACAGGTGATTAATGGAACTACAGGGCTATATCAGTCTATATCAGTCACTCTAGACCAGGTGATTAATAGAACTACAGGGCTATAGCAGCCACTCTAGACCAGGTGATTAATATAACTACAGGGCTAAAGCAGACACTCTAGACCAGGTGATTAATAGAACTACAGGGCTATATCAGCCACTCTAGACCAGGTGATTAATATAACTACAGGGCTAAAGCAGACACTCTAGACCAGGTGATTAATAGAACTACAGGGCTAAAGCAGCCAATCTAGACCAGGTGATTAATAGAACTACAGGGCTATAGCAGCCACTCTAGACCAGGTGATTAATGGAACTACAGGGCTATATCAGCCACTCTAGACCAGGTGATTAATAGAACTACAGGGCTAAAGCAGACACTCTAGACCAGGTGATTAATAGAACTACAGGGCTATAGCAGTCTATATCAGTCACTCTAGACCAGGTGATTAATAGAACTACAGGGCTATATCAGCCACTCTAGACCAGGTGATTAATAGAACTACAGGGCTATAGCAGCCACTCTAGACCAGGTGATTAATATAACTACAGGGCTAAAGCAGACACTCTAGACCAGGTGATTAATAGAACTACAGGGCTAAAGCAGCCAATCTAGACCAGGTGATTAATAGAACTACAGGGCTATAGCAGCCACTCTAGACCAGGTGATTAATAGAACTACAGGGCTATAGCAGACACTCTAGACCAGGTGATTAATAGAACTACAGGGCTAAAGCAGCCACTCTAGACCAGGTGATTAATGGAACTACAGGGCTATATCAGCCACTCTAGACCAGGTGATTAATGGAACTACAGGGCTGTAGCAGCCACTCTAGACAGGTGATTAATAGAACTACAGGGCTAAAGCAGCCACTCTAGACCAGGTGATTAATAGAACTACAGGGCTAAAGCAGCCACTCTAGACCAGGTGATTAATAGAACTACAGGGCTAAAGCAGCCACTCTAGACCAGGTGATTAATAGAACTACAGGGCTAAAGCAGCCACTCTAGACCAGGTGATTAATAGAACTACAGGGCTAAAGCAGCCACTCTAGACCAGGTGATTAATAGAACTACAGGGCTAAAGCAGCCACTCTAGACCAGGTGATTAATAGAACTACAGGGCTAAAGCAGCCACTCTAGACAGGTGGTTGGAATTCAATGCCTGTTTTCATTTTACTCTTCTAGACTTAAATATATAACTTGAAACATGTAATAGGGCCATGTTTGACCGTTGTATTCCAAGGACCAGGAGTAATACAGGACCAGGTGTAATACAGGACCAGGAGTAATACAGGACCAGGAGTAATACAGGACCAGGAGTAATACAGGACCAGGAGTAATACAGGACCAGGAGTAATACAGGACCAGGAGTAATACAGGACCAGGAGTAATACAGGACCAGGAGTAATACAGGACCGTTGTATTCCAAGGACCAGGAGTAATACAGGACCAGGAGTAACACAGGACCAGGAGTAACACAGGACCAGGAGTAATACAGGACCAGGAGTAATACAGGACCGTTGTATTCCAAGGACCAGGAGTAATACAGGACCAGGAGTAATACAGGACCAGGAGTAATACATGACTGTTGTATTCCAAGGACCAGGAGTAATACAGGACCAGGAGTAACACAGGACCAGGAGTAATACAGGACCAGGAGTAATACAGGACCGTTGTATTCCAAGGACCAGGAGTAATACAGGACCAGGAGTAATACAGGACCAGGAGTAATACAGGACCAGGAGTAATACAGGACCAGGCGTAATACAGGACCAGGAGTAATACAGGACCAGGAGTAATACAGGACCAGGAGTAATACAGGGCCGTTGTATTCCAAGGACCAGGAGTAATACAGGACCAGGAGTAATACAGGACCAGGCGTAATACAGGACCAGGAGTAATACAGGACCAGGAGTAATACAGGACCAGGAGTAATACAGAACCAGGAGTAATACAGGACCAGGAGTAATACAGGACCAGGAGTAATACAGGGCCGTTGTATTCCAAGGACCAGGAGTAATACAGGACCAGGAGTAATACAGGACCAGGCGTAATACAGGACCAGGAGTAATACAGGACCAGGAGTAATACAGGACCAGGAGTAATACAGAACCAGGAGTAATACAGGACCAGGCGTAATACAGGACCAGGAGTAATACAGGACCAGGAGTAATACAGGACCAGGAGTAATACAGGACCAGGAGTAATACAGGACCAGGAGTAATACAGGGCCGTTGTATTCCAAGAACCAGGAGTAATACAGGACCAGGAGTAATACAGGACCAGGAGTAATACAGGACCAGGAGTAATACAGGACCAGGAGTAATACAGGTCCAGGAGTAATACAGGACCAGGAGTAATACAGGACCAGGAGTAATACAGGACCAGGAGTAATACAGGACCAGGAGTAATACAGGACCAGGAGTAATACAGGACTAATAAACCTAGTGTTACACAGATGCTGCTTGTTGAAAAAGGCTTACTCGTTTTCTCCTCTGGTGAACCTCTGCATGTTTCTCCCAGATTGTGTACTATTACATTTGTGTAGCTTAAAAACCTCTTAAGGATCTCTACAGATCGGTGTCCCACCCTCGAGACGGTTGAGCTAACGTGCGCTAATGTGATTAGCATGACGTTGTAAGTAACAAGAACATTTCCCAGGACAACTTATATGGACAGAAAGCTTAAATTCTTGTTAATCTAACGCCATTGTCCAATTTACAGTAGCTATTACAGTGAAAACATACCATGCTATTGTTTGAGGAGAGTGCACAGTTATGTACTTGAAAATGTATATATTGACCAATTATGCATATTTGTGCAGACTTGATAGAACATTTTGAACATAAATACAATGGTTCATTGGATCAGTCTAAAACGTTGCACAAACACTGCTGCCATCTAGTGGCCAAAATCGAAATTGCGCCTGGAGTCCTAAGTCAGTTAAGGGCCTTTCTCTTGCATTTCAAAGATGACGGAAAAAAAGAAGGAAAAAAATGTTTTCTTTGTATTATCTTTTATCAGATCTACTGTGTATTATTCTCCTACATTAATTTCACATTTCCACAAACTTCAAAGTGTTTCCTTTAAAAAGGTATAGGAATATGCATTTCCTTGCTTCAGGTCCTGACCTACAGGCAGTTAGATTTGGGTATGTCATTTTAGGCGAAAATTGAAAAAAACAGTCCAATCCTTTCACCCAGAAAATATACCTCTCTGTTGATATCATATACATTATCAAGCATTTCACACATTATTATCCAGATACTGACTGTTAGCACTTGGTGGTCTATAGCAGCTTCCCACAAGAATGGGCTTCAGGTGAGGCAGATGAACCTGTAGCCATATTACTTCAACAGTATTTAACATGAGATCCTCTCTAAGTTTTACAGGAATGTGGTTCTGAATAAAGACCGCAACACCGCCCCCATTGGCAATTCTGTCTTTTCTGTAGATGTTATAACCATATATTGCTACCACTGTATTATCAAAGGTATTATCTAAGTGAGTTTCAGAAATAGCTTCATTGGGAAGGGAATCTGAGGCGGTTGAATTTGTAGAATAGTAGACCATGTCAGCTGTCAGCCATATTGAGTGGACCCATGACGGTGCAGCCAACATACCCCTCAAATAGTCTGAGGGGCCTTGCCAATTCCAGTAGGCTAAGTCTATTGATATGTCTGAGACATTTTCATTTAAGAAGTGACTCTTTCCTTACTGTTCCACTCAGCATCTGAGTGAGTGAGTGAGTGAGTGAGTGAGTGAGTGAGTGAGTGAGTGAGAGAGAGAGAGAGAGAGAGAGAGAGAGAGAGAGAGAGAGAGAGAGAGAGAAAGAGAGAGAGAGAGAAAGAGAGAGAGAGAGAGAGAAGTCAAATGTCTACTGTTAGCTGATGATCTGGTGCTTCTGTCACCAACCAAGGAGGGCCTACAGCAGCACCTAGATCTTCTGCACAGATTCTACCAAACCTGGGCCCTGACATTAAATTTCAGTAAGACCAAAGTAATGGTGTTCCAAAAAAGGTCCAGTTGCCAGGACCGCAATACAAATTCCATCTAGACACCGTTGCCCTAGAGCACACAAAAAAACAATACATACCGTGGCCTAAACATCAGCGCCACAGGTAACTAAAGCTGTGAACGATCTGAGAGACAAGGCTAGAAGGGCTTTCTATGCCATCAAAAGGAACATAACATTTGACATACCAATTAGGATCTGGCTAAAAATACTTGAATCAGTTATAGAACCCATTGCCCTTTATGGTTGTGAGGTCTGGGGTCCGCTCACCAACCAACAATTCACAAAATGGGACAAACACCAAATTGAGACTCAGCATGCAAAATTATGCAAAAATATCCTCCGCGTACAACGTAAAACACCAAATAATGCATGCAGAGCATACAGAATCCAGAAAAGAGCCGTTAAATTCTACAACCACCTAAAAGGAAGCGATTCCTAAACTTTCCATAACAAAGCCATCACCTACAGAGAAATTAACCTAGGGAAGAGCACCCTAAGCAAGCTGGTCCTGGGGCTCTGTTCACAAACACAAACACACCCCACAGAGCCCCAGGACAGCAACACAATTACACCCAACTAAATCATGAGAAAACAAAAAGATAATTACTTGACACATTGGAAAAAATTAACAAAAAAACTGAGCAAACTAGAATGCTATTTGGCCCTAAACAGAGAGTACACCGTGGCAGAATACCTGACCACTGTGACTGAGCCAAACTTAAGGAAAGCTTTGACTATGGACAGACTCAGTGAGCATAGCCTTGCTATTGAGAAAGGCCACCGTAGGCAGACCTGGCTCTCAAGAGAAGACAGGCTATGTGCACACTGCCCACAAAATGAGATGGAAACTGAGCTGCACTTCCTAACCTCCTGCCAAATGTATGACCATATTAGAGACACATATTTCCCTCAGATTACACAGATCCACAAAGAATTCGAAAACAAACCCGATTTTGATAAACTCCCATATCTACCGGGTGGAATACCACAGGGTGCCATCACAGCACAAGTAGTTGTGACCTGTTGCCACAAGAAAAGGGCAACCAGTGAAGAACAAACAACAGTGTAAATACAACCCATATTTATGTTTATTTATTTTCCCTTTTGTACTTTAACCATTTGCATATTGTTACAACACTGTATATATACATAATACGACATTTGTCATGTCTTTATGGTTTTGGAACTTCTGTGAGTGTAATGTTTACTGTTCATTTTTATTGTTTATTTCACTTTTGTTTATTATCTACTTCACTTGCTTTGGCAATGTTAACATATGTTTCCCATGCCAATAAAGCCCCTTGAATTGAATTGAATTGAGAGAGAGAGAGAGAGAGAGAGCGAGAGAGAGAGAGAGAGAGAGAGAGAGAGAGAGAGAGAGAGAGAGAGAGAGAGAGAGAGAGAGAGAGAGAGAGAGAGAGAGCGAGAGAGAGAGAGAGAGAATTTCCTTATATGTAGTGCTGCGGCCTTTGACCTTGCTGGTTCATTACATTCATTACAACACAGATTACAGTCTCTGATTGCTATCGACCCCAATGCCTGCAGAAGGTCTGCAACCCATTCTGGGTTTAGAGCCGCTACAGAGTCTTCTATTGAGACTTTGTGACGATGCACTTTAAATACAATTGGCTTTAACTCTTGCAGTAGGCAAGTCCGTGTTATATCAGTCAGGAGAGACAGGCTATGCAAATTTCATTGTTTGATAAACTTGCTATCGCGCTCTGATTCTTCATTCATCATCACTGCCTGACTGGAACAATATGGATTAGATTACATGTTGAAGTAGATGAATGATGGAGGAAATGAATCGGATTTAATATTTGTTTGCCATTCCAATCTCTAGACCTGACAGAGACGCTACACAAGATTTGGCATTGGATTGACAGAACGTCTGGGCTGTAGGGATAAAATTATGAATCAGCTAAGGGAATGGGAACACACACACACACATAGACAAGCAAACGCATGCTCACACACACATGCACGTGTATACACACACACACACACACACACACACACACACACACACACACACACACACACACACACACACACACACACACACACACACACACACACACACACACACACACACACACACACACACACACACACACACACACACACACAGACAGACACACACACAGATGTTTATCAAAGTGTTCCACACACAACAGCGACGATGATGAGAGTCGTGTTTCTCTGCCTCTATTCTGAGCTGTGAGTGTCTCTTTGTCTTCATGCTGAAGGTCATCTCCACTCTGCTCAGTTTGTCCTTCCTGGGCCTCCATCCCTCTCACATCATGTGGCCCTGGCCACTGACTCCTTACTGCACACTGTGTGTGTGTGTGTGTGTGTGTGTGTGTGTGTGTGTGTGTGTGTGTGTGTGTGTGTGTGTGTGTGTGTGTGTGTGTGTGTGTGTCTATGTGTGTGTGTGTGTGTGTGTGTGTGTGTGTGTGTGTGTGTGTATGTGTGTGTGTGTGTGTGTGTGTGTGTGTGTGTGCCTGGCCATGAGTCCATACTGCAGCACAGTTTAATCTTCCAAACGTAGCCACGGGCCAAGCCAGCCAATCAACACCCTGGGAGAATCAGGGACAGAGACAGAACTAAGCACTTCATTCACTGTCAGCCTGGATGTATTTAATAGACTTTGTGGACACTTAGTTACAGTGCTGTGGTGCTATGGTGACATTATGAACTAGTGTGTATCAATTGAATCAGTTTCAAGACAGTATTTATTTGGACTCAGTTTCTGTGTCATGGTGATATTATTCATACTAACCATGGTGACAATCTCCCCATACTGCAATATTTTTGAATAGTACTAAATCCTATTTGGATACAGTCTGTTCCAAACTCCACTCTAAGATACCACTTAGTATAAATCAATGTATTAAGCATGCATTCTAAGTAGTACTTTCAGTGTCAGGCAGACTGCCTTGTTTTATTTGGACACTGTTACTGTCTAATGTTATACAACGGGTGTGTCTGATCCTGAATGCTGATTGGTTAAAACCGCATTCCAGCCCGTGTCTATTCCACACAAGTTACCACCGGCTAAATCTATGATGTTAAAATGCCTAATGCCTTTACTCTGTTCCATCTGACTGAGCAATCCACTGCCTCATCAGCCCAGCCAAGCAATTTATAAACTTGATCTCCACTATAAAAAGCATCTAGACATTAAATCCCATTTCTTTTAGACTAACCTTTAGTTTTCAACAGCAGAGATTTGTATAAACCTTGCTGTCTGTCCCTCAGACATTTGCATTTGTTTCAATATTCAAATTGGATCTCCAGCTGTCTCATAGTAATGGTTGGGATGAGACAGACAAGCAGGAAGCGTTTCTCAGCAGGTCGAAATCATGAATCAGCTGGCATCATTTTTATGGATATATACAACAACAAAAATTCAACTGAAAAAGGTCAAATGAAATGCAGCTAGTTTGCAGTGTTTCCAGCTTCCGTTTGAAATGATTGTGTTAGCTGTGTTGTTGGCTGTGTTGTTAGCTGTGTTGTTGGCTGTTTTGTTGGCTGTGTTGTTAGCTGTGTTGTTGGCTGTGTTGTTAGCTGTGTTGTTGGCTGTGTTGTTAGCTGTGTTGTTGGCTGTGTTGTTAGCTGTGTTGTTAGCTGTGTTGTTAGCTGTGTTGTTGGCTCCTCTGAACAACAGTGTCCTGATGAGAGAGCACATTTTCTATGCCAGGTGAAATCACGCCTCATTAGCTCATTGTTATGGATGTATCCAAATAAATGTCACTAGAAAACAGCTTAAACAAATGCAGCTACTTTGCTGTTATTCTGTTTGCACTTGTTGACGTGACTAAGTTAGCCGTAGTTGGCTAGCAGTATGGCAATGGAACATTTAGAATGAACGACTGGGTCGAGTCCATAGATACAGAACAAAAAGACTGAACGACTGGTTCGCGTCCATAGATACAGAACAAAAAGACTGAACGACTGGTTCGCGTCCATAGATACAGAACAAAAAGACTGAACGACTGGGTCGAGTCCATAGATACAGAACAAAAAGACTGAATGACTGGGTCGAGTCCATAGATACAGAACAAAAAGAATGAACGACTGGGTCGCGTCCATAGATACAGAACAAAAAGACTGAATGACTGGGTCGAGTCCATAGATACAGAACAAAAATAATGAACAACTGGGTCTCGTCCATAGATACAGAACAAAAAGACTGAACGACTGGGTCGCGTCCATAGATACAGAACAAAAAGACTGAACGACTGGGTCGCGTCCATAGATACAGAACAAAAAGACTGAACGACTGGTTCGCGTCCATAGATACAGAACAAAAAGAATGAACGACTGGGTCGCGTCTCTAGCAACCGAACCAATAGAACGAACGACCAACCGGCTTGGGTAGCAACCCTATTTGTGTCGGGACTATATCTTGTGGAAGGATGAAATAGTATTAATAAATTGATCAAAACAATGTTTTTAATGAAAACATGTCAATCATTATTTGAATATGTTGGTAACCCGTTGTATAAAAGTGATAATGCCCTCAAAGCCGGTGTTTTGTAGGATATACTGACTTCGTCTCGGGTGAAACAACACCCGTGCCTTGTTCAGGGGCAGAACAACCGATTTTTACCTTGTCAGCTCAGGGATACGATACACCAACCTCTCGGTTACTGGCCCAACACTCTAACCACTAGGCTACCTGCTCTAACCACTAGGCTACCTGCTCTAACCACTAGGCTACCTGCTCTAACCACTAGGCTACCTGCTCTAACCACTAGGCTACCTGCTCTAACCGCTAGGCTACCTGCTCTAACCGCTAGGCTACCTGCTCTAGCCACTAGGCTACCTGCTCTAACAACTAGGCTACCTGCTCTAACCACTAGGCTACCTGCTCTAACCGCTAGGCTACCTGCTCTAACCGCTAGGCTACCTGCTCTAACCGCTAGGCTACCTGCTCTAACCGCTAGGCTACCTGCTCTAACCGCTAGGCTACCTGTTCTAACCACTAGGCTACCTGCTCTAACCACTAGGCTACCTGCTCTAACCACTAGGCTACCTGCTCTAACCACTAGGCTACCTGTTCTAACCGCTGGGCTACCTGCTCTAACCACTAGGCTACCTGCTCTAACCACTAGGCTACCTGCTCTAACCACTAGGCTACCTGCTCTAACCACTAGGCTACCTGTTCTAACCACTAGGCTACCTGTTCTAACCACTAGGCTACCTGTTCTAACCACTAGGCTACCTGTTCTAACCGCTGGGCTACCTGCTCTAACCACTAGGCTACCTGCTCTAACCACTAGGCTACCTGCTCTAACCACTAGGCTACCTGTTCTAACCACTAGGCTACCTGTTCTAACCACTAGGCTACCTGGCTACCTGCTCTAACCTGCAAAGGGGACAAACACATACCCAACAAAATATCAGAATAAAGCAGCAACAGGTAAGTGTGCAAAAACTCAACAATAAGTACAACAATGCATATCTCAGTCAGAAAACACATTATACTGCAATTAATAAATCACCCCTTCCAATTAGTAGGTATTTTTTCCCCCATATAATTTCTGTAGGCTTATGCTTTTTAAGTCATGTTTTAAAAAAGAATCTGAGCGGTAGATCTCGGCCTGCATTTTGTCTCACAAAGTGATCTTGACTCAGAAAAGGTTGGTGACCACTAAACTACAGGGTGTATGTGTGTGTGTGTGTGTGTGAATGGGGAAGGGAGATGAAGAGTGTCCTCCACTAAATGACTGGGCCTTTTGACTGGGCCTGTTGAGGAGGCTACACACTAATCACTGAATGATACAGCATGGAACACTTAACTACATCACTGAATACTTCAATTATCAAGGTCACTGGAGGATTCTGAAGCAATCCTACTATAGTCAATGGACTCTCCTACTTGTTCACCAATCACTCATGTCAAATACAGTACTGATTAGAACATAGGATGAGCCAAGTACTGAGGGAAGGTTTTCTCATTTTCTTCTCCTTCTCTCACTGTCATACTCCCTCCTTCTCTCTCTGTCCCCTCCTTCTCTTTCTGTCCTCCTCCCTCCTTCTCTCTCTGTCCCCCTCCCTGCTTCTCTCTCTGTCCTCCTCCCTGCTTCTCTCACGTCCTCCTCCCTCCTTCTCTCTCTGTCCTCCTCCCTGCTTCTCTCTGTCCTCCTCCCTGCTTCTCTCTCTGTCCTCCTCCCTGCTTCTCTCTCTGTCCTCCTCCCTGCTTCTCTCACGTCCTCCTCCCTCCTTCTCTCTCTGTCCTCCTCCCTGCTTCTCTCTCTGTCCTCCTCCCTGCTTCTCTCTCTGTCCTCCTCCCTGCTTCTCTCACGTCCTCCTCCCTCCTTCTCTCTCTGTCCTCCTCCCTGCTTCTCTCTCTGTCCCCCTCCCTGCTTCTCTCTCTGTCCTCCTCCCTGCTTCTCTCACGTCCTCCTCCCTCCTTCTCTCTCTGTCCTCCTCCCTGCTTCTCTCTGTCCTCCTCCCTGCTTCTCTCTCTGTCCTCCTCCCTGCTTCTCTCTCTGTCCTCCTCCCTGCTTCTCTCACGTCCTCCTCCCTCCTTCTCTCTCTGTCCTCCTCCCTGCTTCTCTCTCTGTCCTCCTCCCTGCTTCTCTCTCTGTCCTCCTCCCTGCTTCTCTCACGTCCTCCTCCCTCCTTCTCTCTCTGTCCTCCTCCCTGCTTCTTTCTCTGTCCTCCTCCCTGCTTCTGTCTCTGTCCTCCTCCCTGCTTCTCTTTCTGTCCTCCTCCCTGCTTCTCTCTCTGTCCTCCTCCCTGCTTCTCTCTCTGTCCTCCTCCCTCCTTCTCTCTCTGTCCTCCTCCCTGCTTCTCTCTCTGTCCCCCTCCCTGCTTCTCTCTCTGTCCTCCTCCCTGCTTCTCTCACGTCCTACTCCCCCCTTCTCGCTCTGTCCTTCTCCCTCCTTCTCTCACTGTCCGCCTCCCTCCTTCTCTCATTGTCCTGCTCCCTCGTTCCCTCACAGTCCTCCTCCCTCCCTCCTTTTTTATCTGTCCTCCCCCCTTCTCTCGCTGTCCTCCTCGCTCATTTTCTCTCTGTCCTCCTTTCCCCTTCTCTCACTGTCCTCCTCCCTCCTTCTCTCACTGTGCTCCCCCCTTCTCTCTCTGTCCTCCTCCCTCCTTCTCTCTCTGTCCTCCTCCCTGCTTCTCTCTCTGTCCTCCTCCCTGCTTCTGTCTCTGTCCTCCTCCCTGCTTCTGTCTCTGTCCTCCTCCCTGCTTCTCTCTCTGTCCTCCTCCCTGCTTCTCTCTCTGTCCTCCTCCCTGCTTCTCTCTCTGTCCTCCTCCCTCCTTCTCTCACTGTGCTCCCCCCTTCTCTCTCTGTCCTCCTCCCTGCTTCTCTCTCTGTCCTCCTCCCTGCTTCTCTCTCTGCCCTCCTCCCTCCTTCGCTCACTGTCCTCCCCCCTTCTCTCTCAGTCCTCTCCCTCCATCTCGCTCTGTCCTCCCTCCTCCACTCTCTGTCCTCCTCCCTCCTTGTCTCACTGTCCTCCCTCCATCTCTCTCTGCCCCCCCTCCTCTCTCTGTCCTCCTCCCTCCCTATCATTCTCGTCCTAGTATTCCTTTTCCCCCCCTTTACTTCCCTTCAGCCCCTGCTCTGGCTCCCTGGTCCCTGTCATTGCTCTCTCTCTGTCTGCCTCGCTCCCTCCTCTCTCTGTCTGCCTCGCTCCCTCCTCTCTCTGTCTGCCTCGCTCCCTCCTCTCTCTCTGTCTGCCTCGCTCCCTCCTCTCTCTGTCTGCCTCGCTCCCTCCTCTCTCTGTCCTCCTCACTATCTCCTCTCTCTGTCCTCCTCGCTCCCTCCCTCTATCTGTCCTCCTCGATCCCTCCTTGGGTTTCCTTATTCTTAGTTTCTTCCCCACGTCCCAGCTATGTGTGGTTCTCACTCTCTCTCTCTCTGTCCTCCTCTCCCTCTCTCTCTCTCACCCCAAGGAGTAATGTTCTGCTCTGCAGAGATCTCTCCTGCTGATAGCTGCAAATCCCAAACTTGCAGCTACCTCCCTCCTCCCTGCCTGCAGAACCCTGTCCTCCCTCCTCACTGCCTGCAGAATCCTGTCCTCCCCCCTCCCTGCCTGCAGAACCCTGTCCTCCCTCCTCCCTGCCTGCAGAATCCTGTCCTCCCTCCTCCCTGCCTGCAGAACCCTGTCCCCCCTCCTCCCTACCTGCAGAACCCTATCCTCCCTCCTCCCTGCCTGCAGAACCCTGTCCTCCCTCCTCCCTGCCTGCAGAACCCTGTCCTCCCCCCTCCCTGCCTGCAGAATCCTGTCCTCCCTCCTCCCTGCCTGCAGAACCCTGGCCTCCCTCCTCCCTGCCTGCAGAACCCTGTCCTCCCTCCTCCCTGCCTGCAGAACCCTGTCCTCCCTCCTCCCTGCCTGCAGAATCCTGTCCTCCCCCCTCCCTGCCTGCAGAACCCTGTCCTCCCTCCTCCCTGCCTGCAGAACCCTGTCCTCCCTCCTCCCTGCAGAATCCTGTCCTCCCCCCTCCCTGCAGAATCCTGTCCTCCCCCCTCCCTGCCTGCAGAACCCTGTCCTCCCCCCTCCCTGCCTGCAGAACCCTGTCCTCCCCCCTCTCTGCCTGCAGAATCCTGTCCTCCCCCCTCCCTGCAGAATCCTGTGCTCCCCCCTCCCTGCCTGCAGAACCCTGGCCTCCCTCCTCCCTGCCTGCAGAATCCTGTCCTCCTGCTAGAGCTGACCCGCTCAACTGTAAGTGCTGTTAATGTGAAGTTGAAACATCTAGGAGCAGCAACGGCTCAACCGCAAAGTGGTAGTCCACACAATCTCAAAGGACAGGACCGCCGAGTGCTGAAGTGCGTAGAGCATAGAAATGGTCTGTTCTTAGTTGCAACACTCACTACCGAGTTCCAAACTGCCTCTGGAAGCAACGTCAGCACAATAACTGTTCATTCGGAGCTTCATGAAATGGGTTTCCATGGCCAAGCAGCCTCAAGCAAGCCTAAGATCACCATGCGCAATGCCAAGCGTCGGCTGGAGTGGTGTAAAGCTCACCGCCATTGGACTCTGGAGCAGTGGAAACACGTTCTCTGGAGTGATGAATCACCCTTCACCATCTGTCAGTCCGACAGACGAATCTGGGTTTGCTGGATGCCAAGAGAACTCTACCTGCCCCAATGCATACTGTCTACTGTAAAGTTTGGTGGAGGAAGAATAATGGTCTGTGGCTGTTTTTCATTGGTCGGGCTAGGCCCCTTAGTTCCAGTGAAGGGGAATCTTAACGCTACAGCACACAATGACATTCCAACTTTGTGGCAACAGTTTGAGGAGGGGACTTTCCTGTATCAGCATGACAATGCCCCCGTGCACAAAGCGAGGTCCATACAGAAATAGTTTGTCGAGATCGGTGTGGAAAGAACTTGACTAGCCTGCACAGAGCCCTGACCTCAACCCCATCGAACACCTTTGGGATGAATTGGAACACCCAACATCAGTGCCCGACCTCACTAATGCTCTTATGGCTGAATGGAAGCAAGTTCCACATCCATGTTCCAACATCTAGTGGAAAGTCTTCCCAGAAGAGTGGAGGCTGTTATAGCAGCGAAGGGGGGACCAACTGCATATTAATGGCTATGATTTTAGACTGAGATGTTGGCCAATCAGGTGTCTACATACTTAGTCATATAGTGTATCATCATTGGATCAGATGGGACAGAGACAGCAGTGGGACCGAGCTCTGCTCGCCTACAAGGAAGTCAGGGTGTGTGGGTCTGTGTTAGAGGGTGAAGTCTGTCAGGGTGTGTGGGTCTGTGTTAGAGGGTGAAGTCTGTCAGGGTGTGTGGGTCTGTGTTAGAGGGTGAAGTCTGTCAGGGTGTGTGGGTCTGTGTTAGAGGGTGAAGTCTGTCAGGGTGTGTGGGTCTGTGTTATAGGGTGAAGTCTGTCAGGGTGTGTGGGTCTGTGTTAGAGTGTGAAGTCTGTCAGGGTGTGTGGGTCTGTGTTAGAAGGTGAAGTCTGTCAGGTTGTGTGGGTCTGTGTTGGATGGTGAAGTCTGTCAGGGTGTGTGGGTCTGTGTTGGATGGTGAAGTCTGTCAGGGTGTGTGGGTCTGTGTTAGAGGGTGAAGTCTGTCAGGGTGTGTGGGTCTGTGTTAGAGGGTGAAGTCTGTCAGGGTGTGTGGGTCTGTGTTGGATGGTGAAGTCTGTCAGGATGTGTGGGTCTGTGTTGGAGGGTGAAGTCTGTCAGGGTGTGTGGGTCTGTGTTAGAGGGTGAAGTCTGTCAGGGTGTGTGGGTCTGTGTTGGATGGTGAAGTCTGTCAGGATGTGTGGGTTTGTGTTAGAGGGTGAAGTCTGTCAGGGTGTGTGGGTCTGTGTTAGAGGGTGAAGTCTGTCAGGGTGTGTGGGTCTGTGTTGGATGGTGAAGTCTGTCAGGGTGTGTGGGTCTGTGTTAGAGGGTGAAGTCTGTCAGGGTGTGTGGGTCTGTGTTAGAGAAACTCTCCATGTATCTAATCCCTCCTCTCTGCCTGGCCAGCACAGTCTAGAGAAACTCTCCATGTATCTAATCCTTCCTCTCTGCCTACTCTTCCCGGTGTAACGGTTGTCCTCCTCCTCTTCGGAAGAAGAAGAGGAGGAGTAAGGATTGGACCAAAGCGCAGCGTGGAATGTGGACATAATGAAGTTTATTAAAGTAAAGACGAAAACCGAAAACACTTCAACAAACTACAAAATAACAAACGAACGTAGACAGACCTGAACTATGAGAACTTACATATAACACGAAGAACGCACGAACAGGTACAGACTACAACAAACGAACGAACAAACCAAAACAGTCCCGTGTGGTGCAACATACACAGACACGGAAGACAACCACCCACAAACAAACAGTGTGAACAGCCTACCTTTATATGGTTCTCAATCAGAGGAAACGTCAAACACCTGTATCTGATTGAGAACCATTTAAGGCTAATTCCCAATGACCTAAACATAGAAACACAAAACATAGAATGCCCACCCCAACTCACGTCCTGACCAACTAAACACATAAAAAAATAACAGAAAACAGGTCAGGAACGTGACAGAACCCCCCCCTCAAGGTGCGAACTCCGGACGCACCACCAAAAGTCTAGGGGAGGGTCTGGGTGGGCATCTGTCCACGGTGGCGGCTCAGGCTCTGGGCGTGGTCCCCATCCCACCATAATCACTCCCTGCTTACGTATCCCCCTCTCAATGACCACCCTCCAAATAAACCCACCTAAATTAAGGGGTATCACCGGGATAAGGAGCAGCACCGGGATAAGGGGCAGCTCCGGACTGAGGGACGGCAGCACTGGACTGGATGGCGGATCCTGGCTGGCTGGCTCTGGCGGATCCTGGCTGGTTGGCTCTGGTGGATCCTGGCTGGCTGGCTCTGGCGGATCCTGGCTGGCTGGCTCTGGCGGATCCTGGCTGGATGACGGCTCTGGCGGATCCTGGCTGGATGACGGCTCTGGCGGATCCTGGCTGGATGACGGCTCTGGCGGATCCTGGCTGGATGACGGCTCTGGCGGATCCTGGCTGGATGACGGCTCTGGCGGATCCTGGCTGGATGATGGCTCTGGCTGGTCATGGCTGGATGACGGCTCTGGCTGGTCATGGCTGGATGACGGCTCTGGCGGATCCTGGCTGGATGACGGCTCTGCTGGTCATGGCTGGATGACGGCTCTGGCTGGTCATGGCTGGCTGACGGCTCTGGCTGGTCATGGCTGGATGACGGCTCTGGCGGATCCAGGCTGGATGACGGCTCTGGCTGGTCATGGCTGGATGACGGCTCTGGCTGGTCATGGCTGGCTGACGGCTCTGGCTGGTCATGGCTCGCTGACAGCTCTGGCTGGTCATGGCTCGCTGACGGCTCTGGCTGATCCTGTCTGGCGCAAGGCTCTGGCTGATCCTGTCTGGCGGAAGGCTCTGGCTGATCCTGTCTGGCGGAAGGCTCTGGCTGATCCTGTCTGGCGGAAGGCTCTAGCGGCTCCTGTCTGGCGGAAGGCTCTAGCGGCTCCTGTCTGGCGGACGGCTCTGAAGGCTCATGGCAGACGGGCGGCTTTGCAGGCTCAGTACAGACGGGCGGCTTTGAAGGCTCAGTACAGACGGGCAGTTCATGAGGCGCTTGGCAGACGGACAGTTCAGACGGCGTTGGGCAGACGGGCAGTTCAGGCGCCGTTGGGCAGACGGGCAGTTCAGTCGCCGTTGGGCAGACGGGCAGTTCAGGCGCCGCTGGGCAGACGGGCAGTTCAGGCGCCGCTGGGCAGACGGCAGACTCTGGCCGGCTGAGACGCACTGTAGGCCTGGTGCGTGGTGCCGGAACTGGAGGTACCGGGCTAAAGACACGCACCTTCAGGCTAGTGCGGGGAACAACAACAGGGCACACTGGACTCTCAAGGCGTACTATAGGCCTGGTGCGTGGTACGAGGGCACGCACATCAAGGCGAGTACGGGGAGAAGGAACAGTGCGTACAGGGCTCTGGAGACGCACAGGAGGCTTGATGCGTGGTGCCGGAACTGGAGGCACTGGGCTGGAGACACGCACCACAGGGAGAGTGCGTGGAGGAGGAACAGGGCTCTGGAGACGTACTGGAAGCCTGGTGCGTGGTGTAGGCACTGGTGGTACTGGGCTGGGAGATGGCGCCGGAAATACCGAACCGTGCAGGCGTACTGGCTCCCTTGAGCACTGAGCCTGCCCAACCTTACCTGGTTGTATGCTCCCCTTCGCCCGACCAGTGCGGGGAGGTGGAATAACCCGCACCGGGCTATGTAGGCGAACCGGGGACACCATGCGTAAGGCTGGTGCCATGTAAGCCGGCCCGAGGAGACGCACTGGTGGCCAGATGTGTAGAGCCGGCTTCATGGCACTTGGCTCAATGCTCAATCTGGCCCGGCCGATACGAGGAGCTGGTATGTACCGCACCGGGCTATGCACACGTACAGGAGACACCATGCGCTCTACTGCGTAACACGGTGTCTGCCCGTACTTTCGCTCTCCACGGTAAGTACAGGGAGTAGGCACAGGTCTCCTACCTGACTTCGCCACTCTCCCTTTTAGCCCCCCCCAAGACATTTTTGGGCTTTATTTTCGGGTTTCCAGCCACGTCTGCTTGCTTTCTCCTCAGACCACCGATCCTGGGCTTTCGCTGACTCCATCGCCTCCCGAGAGCGGCGATTCTCTCCTGTCTGAGCCTAGGGTCCTTTTCCAGCCAATATTTCCTCCCAAGTCCACGAGTCCTGGTTTTTAGGTCGCTGCTGATGGTTCCTCTCACACTGCTTGATCCTATTGAGGTGGGTGGTTCTGTAACGGTTGTCCTCCTCCTCTTCGGAAGAAGAAGAGGAGGAGATAGGGATTGGACCAAAGCGCAGTGTGGAATGTGGACATAATGAAGTTTATTAAAGTAAAGACGAAAACCGAAAACACTTCAACAAACTACAAAATAACAAACGAACGTAGACAGACCTGAACTATGAGAACTTACATATAACACGAAGAACGCACGAACAGGTACAGACTACAACAAACGAACGAACAAACCGAAACGGTCCCGTGTGGTGCAACATACACAGATACGGAAGACAACCACCCACAAACAAACAGTGTGAACAGCCTACCTTTATATGGTTCTCAATCAGAGGAAACGTCAAACACCTGTCTCCGATTGAGAACCATATAAGGCTAATTCCCAATGACCTAAACATAGAATGCCCACCCCAACTCCCGTCCTGACCAACTAAACACATACAAAAATAACAGAAAACAGGTCAGGAACGTGACACCCGGGGTTTATTATGGATCCCCATTAGTTCCTGCCAAGGCAGCAGCTACTCTTCCTGGGGTTTATTAAGGATCCCCATTAGTTCCTGCCAAGGCAGCAGCTACTCTTCCTGGGGTTTATTATGGATCCCCATTAGTTCCTGCCAAGGCAGCAGCTACTCTTCCTGGGGTTTATTATGGATCCCCATTAGTTCCTGCCAAGGCAGCAGCTACCCTTCCTGGGGTCCAGCAATATTAAGGCAGTTATACATGCTTAAAACATTACAATACATTTCACAACATATTTCACCGGATCTGTGACCAGAGCCAGGCACAGTCAGTCAGATACAGTCAGTGGGATTCAGCTGTGACAGCATCCAGCAGCCTGGGTTTGATCCTGAGGCTGGGCCTGTGTCGAGCAGTCACTCAAAAGCCTATCAGAGTGCAGCAACCGACTACGCCCTACCCAACGTTGTCAGACCAAATAAAACCAGAGATAGAAAGACTACAACCCCCAGGCTGGACTCAGCTGTCAGAGGACCAGAGGGAGACAGAGAACAGACAGAGAAGATGTCTGTTATTGAACAGCCTTTCCTCCCTCCCTCCCTCCCTACCTCTTCTCTTCCTTCACCCTCTGTGAGCTGAGCCCTTGTTAGGGGGCGTCTGAGGAGCTCACTGTGTGTGTATGTGTGTATGTGTGTGTGTGTGTGTGTGTGTGTGTGTGTGTGTGTGTGTGTGTGTGTGTGTGTGTGTGTGTGTGTGTGTGTGTGTGTGTGTGTGTGTGTGTGTGTGTGTGTGTGTGTGTGTGTGTGTGTGTGTGTGTGTGTGTGTGTGTGTATGTGTATGTGTGTGTTATTGAGCCCTGGTCAGCCCAGGAGGAAGAACAGATGCTGAAGACCCAGGCTGGTGCTGTAGCTCTGGCTAGACAGACACGTCACATTGGTCACTGACACGGTAATACACAGCATGTCACTCACCACCATTGTGTGTGTGTGTGTGTGTGTGTGTATCTGTTTATGAGAGTGTGTGACAGACTGTGGTTACTCAGTACTTGGCCTTGAGTATACTATTCTCTACTTTTATCCCTCCTTCCCTGCTATCCCTCTCTCCCTCCCTTCACCCCCTCTCCTCTCTTTCAGTGCCCTCCACCAGTCAGCCAGCAGAGTCCTGGTGAGGTACCCAAAACTCCTTCCCTTCCTCCCTCACTCCCTCCCCCTCTCCTCCTTCCATCCCCCCTCATCCCCTCTCCTCCCTCCTCATCCCCTCTCCTCTCATCCCTTCCTCCATCCCTCTCCTCTCCTTCCTCCTTCCCCCTCTCTTCCACCCTCCTCATCCCCTCTCCTCTATTCCTCCCTCCACATCTCCTCTCCTCTCCTCTCCTTTCCTCTCCTTTCCTCTCCTCTCCTCTCCTCTCCTCTCCTCTCCTCTCCTCTCCTCTCCTGCAGTTCCCTGTTGTATGTTGTGATACATACAGGAAGTGTATTTATTTATGGTAACAGACAAGAGACAGTTAGGACTAAAGACTGGATAAAGAAGTAAAGCTTGAAAGCCACATTGACGAGCGCGGCCCATAACCACATAGCAGGAAGGCCTCTGCTTCGATGTGGCTTCGCTGCAGTCAGCAGAAGACTTGAGTTGGTGTCCATCTATCTCCATTGGGGAGATTCCTTCAGCCTCCTGTTTAACATACTGGAGGGATTCCCAGCGCTTTTCTCCACGGATCAATATTTTATAAAGATGTGCCAGGGCTGTCCTGTTAAATTAATGGATGTGCACTTTAGGCAGCCACCGCAGGTGTCTTTCTCAACAGCAGTTTCACCTCACATGCCCTGTAAGGTGTGTGCGTGGTTGTGTGTGTGTGCGTGGTTGTGTGTGCGTGGTTGTGTGTGTGTGTGTGCACTGTCAGTCGCCGCTAGCTAAGTGGCGAAGGGATTTTATCAGCCTCACAAAACCTTGGATCTAAAACTTCAACACACATTTCAACAGACTCAGGTCAGAGTTATAGACTACCGTAGCATTGTAATGCTAAAACAGACTTCAACACACATTTCAACAGACTCAGATCAGAGTTATAGACTACCGTAGCATCGTAATGCTAAAACAGACTTCAACACACATTTCAACAGACTCAGATCAGAGTTATAGAAAACGGTAGCATCTTAATGCTAAAACAGACTTCAACACACATTTCAACAGACTCAGATCAGAGTTATAGAAAACGGTAGCATCTTAATGCTAAAACAGACTTCAACACACATTTCAACAGACTCAGATCAGAGTTATAGACTACCGTAGCATCGTAATGCTAAAACAGACTTCAACACACATTTCAACAGACTCAGATCAGAGTTATAGACTACCGTAGCATCGTAATGCTAAAACAGATTGTTTTATAGTCCATCTTAGCAAGGGGCTGTCTGTTAATTAGCAGGTGATTTTCATTACGGCTTGGCCCAAAGAAGTGAACAACATTAAGTCCCTTGCTACATAAGTTAAAGCCAGAATATAAGTACACTCTTACAAATAAAGGTCCAAGTTGGAACCAAATAAGGTTCTTGATAGCGATGCCATAAGGGAACCATTTTTGGGTGTTAATTTAACTCTGTACAGTGTAAATGTAACACTAGAATCAACATTAGAAATGTTACACTGAAAAATCAACACTAGTTAACGCTGGACAATTTGCTGTGTGCTATGGAAAGGACACATCTGCAGGCTTCCATACATTTCAAGAACCTTTTAGAATTCTGAAGAACCGTAGATGCCTCGTCAAGAACCCCACACTTAAATCAAAGGTTCGGGCAAGAATTCTCCAAGGAACCTTGTAAAAGTGGTGCCATCTTCTCATTGATTTCCATTACAGTATGGACCTTAAGTAGTGGGAAGATGAAATTGGTGGCCTACTCCATAAATTATAGGGGAATTGAAAGGGAAAAGTAGATTTGTCAAAGTGGTGCCAAGACGCAGAGGGACTAAGCTGCCAGGTCAATGTTGTTTACCAATGAAATAGGATACAACAAATAACGAACAACATAAACTTCTGCCAACACTTTTCTGCCTCTGTGGAGTAGTACTTATAATTGGACACCGTGGCTTCTGGTCTCAGCTGTTAATCATTTTATTTTATAGAGAAGTCGTTTTTTTTTTACAAAGAGAGTCTTTGTTACGGATGAGGATTTGGGCAAAGCGAAGAAAGAAAAAAAGTGATTTAAAAATCTCCTTTCGTTTATGAAAAAGTGGCATTACCTGTAGAATAAATAGAAATTACATTTCGAGAATAAAAGTGACATTTAATTTAGAGAATAAACTCAAAATTGTGAGAATAAAGTATCAGAGCCACCCTGGCTCCTTGTTGCAGGAAGGCTACAGGTTTGTTCTGGAGGCAGCTCTGCAGAGTGGTCACTAGCTGCCACAGACAAAAGTCATTTTTGTTTTAATTTATTTAACTTATATTTTATCAGGGAGTCATAAAATCTGATTTTAAACCTAACCCTAACCTTAACCTTAAATTAAGACCAAAAAGCAAATGCTAATTTTGACTTTGCAGCTGGCCTTTCTAAGGGGAAATGATTCAGTCCTGCCCCCAGGACAAGACTCATGACAATAAAGGTCAACCTGCCTGTTGCTGAGCACCACAGTTGAAATGCCTGAGTTAGATGACCAGGTGAAACTACACTTTAGAATTGGCCGTAGTAAGAAGGAAATGTTGACTCTTTTATTCATTATTATAAGCATTAGGACCTTGAAGAGGTTGTGGACCGTGAAGAGGTTGTGGACCGTAAAGAGGTTGTGGACCGTGAAGAGTTTGTGGACCGTGAAAAGGTTGTGGACCGTGAAGAGGTTGTGGACCGTGAAGAGGTTGTGGACTGTGAAGAGGTTCTGGACTGTGAAGGGGTCGTGGACTGTGAAGGGGTTGTGGACCGTGAAGGGGTTATGGACTGTGAAGAGGTTGTGGACTGTGAAGAGGTTGTGGACCGTGAAGAGGTTGTGGACTGTGAAGAGGTTGTGGACTGTGAAGAGGTTGTAGACCGTGAAGAGGTTGTGGACTGTGAAGAGGTTGTCGACTGTGAAGCGGGTGTGGACTGTGAAGAGGTTGTGGACCGTGAAGAGGTGAAGAGGTTGTGGACCGTGAAGAGGTTGTGGACCGTGAAGAGGTTGTGGACCGTGAAGAGGTTGTGGACTGTGAAGAGGTTGTGGACCGTGAAGGGGTGAAGAGGTCATGGACCGTGAAGAGGTCGTGGACCGTGAAGAGGTTGTGGACCGTGAAGAGGTTGTGGACCGTGAAGAGGTCGTGGACCGTGAAGAGGTCGTGGACCGTGAAGAGGTCGTGGACTGTGAAGAGGTCGTGGACTGTGAAGAGGTTGTGGACCGTGAAGAGGTCGTGGACCGTGAAGAGGTCATGGACCGTGAAGAGGTCGTGGACTGTGAAATGGTCGTGGACTGTGAAGAGGTCGTGGGCTGTGAAGAGGTCGTGGACCGTGAAGGGGTCGTGGACCGTGAAGAGGTCGTGGACCGTGAAGAGGTCGTGGACCGTGAAGAGGTCGTGGACTGTGAAGAGGTCGTGGACCGTGAAGAGTTGTGGACTGTGAAGAGGTCGTGGACCGTGAAGAGGTCGTGGACTGTGAAGAGGTCGTGGACTGTGAAGAGGTCGTGGACTGTGAAGAGGTCGTGGACTATGAAGAGGTTGTGGACTGTGAAGAGGTCGTGGACTGTGAAGAGGTCGTGGACTGTGAAGAGGTTGTGGACCGTGAAGTGGTCATGCCGCAGACTGGCTCTTTCAGAAGGAGGAACCACATGGGCTATTGGCGGCAGGTAGCCTAGTGGTTAGAGCGTTGGGCCAGTAAGGTTGCTGGATCGAATCCCTGAGCTGACAAGGTAAAAATCTGTGGTTCTGCCCCTGAACAAGGCATTATATTAAGAATAACTGTTCCCTGGTAGGCCGTCGTTGTAATTAAGAATTAGTTCTTAACTGACTTGCCTCGTTAAATAATATCAGAAACTTCCTCATTCCTCCTCCTCAGACCTCACCGCTCACCTAGTCAAGTATCACCCTGCACTAGTCAAGTGTCACCCCTCATTCTCAACTCTCACCCTGCATTGGTCAGTTATCACCCCTCATTCTCAACTCTCACCCTGCATTGGTCAGTTATCACCCCTCATTCTCAACTCTCACCCTGCATTGGTCAATTATCACCCCTCATTCTCAACTCTCACCCTGCATTGGTCAGTTATCACCCCTCATTCTCAACTCTCACCCTGCATTGGTCAGTTATCACCCCTCATTCTCAACTCTCACCCTGCATTGGTCAGTTATCACCCCTCATTCTCAACTCTCACCCTGCATTGGTCAATTATCACCCCTCATTCTCAACTCTCACCCTGCATT
The DNA here is from genome assembly GCF_029448725.1 of Salvelinus fontinalis. NCBI lineage: Eukaryota > Metazoa > Chordata > Actinopteri > Salmoniformes > Salmonidae > Salvelinus > Salvelinus fontinalis. The sequence goes on from NC_074665.1 coordinate 82,010,899, forward strand.
GGTCAGTTATCACCCCTCATTCTCAACTCTCACCCTGCATTGGTCAGTTATCACCCCTCATTCTCAACTCTCACCCTGCATTGGTCAGTTATCACCCCTCATTCTCAACTCTCACCCTGCATTGGTCAGTTATCACCCCTCATTCTCAACTCTCACCCTGCATTGGTCAGTTATCACCCCTCATTCTCAACTCTCACCCTGCATTGGTCAGTTATCACCCCTCATTCTCAACTCTCACCCTGCATTGGTCAGTTATCACCCCTCATTCTCAACTCTCACCCTGCATTGGTCAGTTATCACCCCTCATTCTCAACTCTCACCCTGCATTGGTCAGTTATCACCCCTCATTCTCAAATCTCACCCTGCATTGGTCAGTTATCACCCCTCATTCTCAACTCTCACCCTGCATTGGTCAGTTATCACCCCTCATTCTCAACTCTCACCCTGCATTGGTCAGTTATCACCCCTCATTCTCAACTCTCACCCTGCATTGGTCAGTTATCACCCCTCATTCTCAACTCTCACCCTGCATTGGTCAGTTATCACCCCTCATTCTCAACTCTCACCCTGCATTGGTCTGTTATCACCCCTCTGCCTCACCTCTCTCATCCATGCATCAGTCAATTCTCACCCCCTGCAGGACACCACATACTTTATATATTTAAAATCACAATGAGCATGTCTATTGGTCAGAACACATGTCACATCACAATGAGCATGTCTATTGGTCAGAACACATGTCATATCACAATGAGCATGTCTATTGGTCAGAACACATGTCAAATCACAATGAGCATGTCTATTGGCCAGAACACATGTCATATCACAATGAGCATGTCTATTGGTCAGAACACGTGTCAGATCACAATGAGCATGTCTATTGGCCAGAACACATGTCAATTGGTCAGAACACATGTCACATCACAATGAGCATGTCTATTGGCCAGAACACATGTCACATCACAATGATCATGTCTATTGGCCAAAACACATGTCATATCACAATGAGCATGTCTATTGGCCAGAACACATGTCATACTGTATCACAATGAGCATGTCTATTGGCCAAAACACATGTCATACTGTATCACAATGAGCATGTCTATTGGCCAAAACACATGTCATACTGTATCACAATGAGCATGTCTATTGGCCAAAACACATGTCATACTGTATCACAATGAGCATGTCTATTGGTCAGAACACATGTCATACTGTATCACAATGAGCATGTCTATTGGCCAAAACACATGTCATACTGTATCACAATGAGCATGTCTATTGGCCAAAACACATGTCATACTGTATCACAATGAGCATGTCTATTGGCCAGAACACATGTCATACTGTATCACAATGAGCATGTCTATTGGCCAGAACACATGTCATACTGTATCACAATGAGCATGTCTATTGGTCAGAACACATGTCATACTGTATCACAATGAGCATGTATACTGGTCAGAACACATGTCATACTGTATCACAATGAGCATGTCTATTGGTCAGAACACATGTCATTTTGAAGATACAAGCAACAACAGCGTATGGAAATGTGTTTCCATACACAAACTAGAGAACTTCACCTTTCAGCTAAACTAGATGGGGGTAGGTCTAGTTACAAAGCAGAACCAATGAGTTACACACAATTCATTTGCTTAAATGTAGGAAATATGTTTGAAATGGGCTTTGATTGCTTTAATTGATTAACCAACTCATGTTATTTAGCAATATTAAGCTATGGTGGTGTACCAGGATTCTAAGATTGCAATATGTTAGCCAAGATCCAGGAAGTGGAGTGGTTGTGTTGACATGCGGCCAGTGTAGTGCCAACAACATCCATATTAGCTAGCAACATTGTCATTGTGATGAATTGAATCCTAGTTCATTATGATGATGATCATACATAATGACCAGCTATCTGATACTTCCACATGCACTGTAGTTGTTGCTCTTGTCGGCTCTTAGCATGTATGTTGGCCAATTGAAAAGCTCATTATTGTGATTAAATGAGTGCAAGGGTGAGGGGTGAGAAGGAGAAGTGAGGCTTGACCAGAGCAGGGGTGATAACTGACCAATTCAAGGGTGAGGAGGGTTGAAGGCGAGGGGTGACACTTGACTAGCGCAGAGTTGATACTTGACTAGGGGAGTGGTGAGGTCTGAGAAGGGAGAATGGTGAAGTTCCTATGTATTCTGTACAACTGTGTACCGTGGTCTGTGCTCATCGCAGCTGTTGCTTGTGATTATGGCTGGGAGAAATATCCTGCTGTAGCCTACTGAAAATATCAAATGTTTTTTACTATATTCTTGAAACATTTTGACATTATTCTAGAAATTTTATTTTGATATTATTCTTGAAAATAAATGTTTACTTTATTCTCAAAATGTCAATTTTCTTCTCTGTGTATTATGAGTTTTGAAGTACTATCCATGCAAAAACAATCACCATACAACCACCAGCCATTACTGTTATTTCTCCTCTTCACCAGACTACTAATACTAACAATATTCAGTGCTTGTCCAGGTGGGGAGAGTGAGTTCCAGTGACTAGAGTTGGAGGTCTGTTTGTAAACACATCTGTTATCAATGGATCGCTGTATAACCTGTGGTCAAGGTAACCGGACCCACGGGGATACGGTCAATCACAGTGTGGGAACCGTCCCAGTCCAGCTGTGGCAGCCAATGAAATGTCCTCTCCCCCTGGAAGGCAGGAGTGGTTTAAAGTGCTTTGACAAATCAATTTTTCATCATTACACAGAGGACTGTGGACAGGCGCTGAGAGAGGGGATTTGTCACCAGGAGAGGTATAGAGAGAGAGAGAGAGGGAGAGAGAGAGAGAGAGAGGTATAGAGAGAGAGAGAGAGGTATAGAGAGAGAGAGAGAGAGAGAGAGAGAGAGAGAGAGAGAGAGAGAGAGAGAGAGAGAGAGAGAGAGAGAGAGAGAGAGAGGGAGAGGGAGAGGGAGAGGGAGAGAGGTATAGAAAGAGAGCATTATTTAGTAGCTTGGTTTTGACTCTGTGGATTCAATTCAATTCTCACTGGGTCCACCCATACGAAAAATATATGCATGCATGACTACAAGTTGTTTTGGATCAAATATCTGCTAAATTACCTATATAGAGGTTAAAGGGCAGAGGGTGACTCACTTCTCTGTACGGTAAGCAGGCTGGGTGTCTGTCTGAGAAGTGTTGAGCAAACACACACACACCCACCCACATCTACACCCACACCCACACACGCACACACAATGGTATTTATATGCAGTGGCCTCTGTGATTTACTCCACCTGCAGAGTGGGTGTACTGTATGTTGACATCACAGAGGGAGCAGGCTGTTCAAAACAGGGACATCTCTGCTGCTGTCCTCTCCTCTGTCCTGCTCCTGTCTGTCTGTCCTTTGTCCTGCTCCTGTCTGTATGTCCTCTGTCCTGCTCCTGTCTGTCTGTCCTCTCCTCTGTCCTGCTCCTGTCTGTCTGTCCTCTCCTCTGTCCTGCTCCTGTCTGCCTGTCCTCTCCTCTGTCCTGCTCCTGTCTGTCCTCTCCTCTGTCCTGCTCCTGTCTGCCTGTCCTCTCCTCTGTCCTGCTCCTGTCTGTCCTCTCCTCTGTCCTGCTCCTGTCTGCCTGTCCTCTCCTCTGTCCTGCTCCTGTCTGTCTGTCCTCTCCTCTGTCCTGCTCCTGTCTGTCCTCTCCTCTGTCCTGCTTCTGTCTGTCTGTCCTCTCCTCTGTCCTGCTCCTGTCTGTCTATCCTCTCCTCTGTCCTGCTCCTGTCTGTCCTCTCCTCTGTCCTGCTTCTGTCTGTCTGTCCTCTCCTCTGTCCTTCTCCTGTCTGTCCTCTCCTCTGTCCTGCTTCTGTCTGTCTGTCCTCTCCTCTGTCCTGCTCCTGTCTGTCCTCTCCTCTGTCCTGCTCCTGTCTGTCTGTCCTCTCCTCTGTCCTGCTCCTGCCTGTCCTCTACTCTGTCCTGCTCCTACCTGTCCTCTCCTCTGTCCTGCTCCTGTCCGTCCTCTCCTCTGTCCTGCTCCTGTCTGTCCTGCTCCTGTCTGTCCTCTCCTCTGTCCTGCTCCTGTCTGTCCTCTACTCTGTCCTGCTCCTGCCTGTCCACTCCTATGTCCTGCTCCTGTCCGTCCTCTCCTCTGTCCTGCTCCTGCCTGTCCTCTCCTCTGTCCTGCTCCTGTCTGTCCTCTCCTCTGTCCTGCTCCTGTCTGTCTGTCCTCTCCTCTGTCCTGCTCCTGTCTGTCCTCTCCTCTGTCCTGCTCCTGTCTGTCCTCTCCTCTGTCCTGCTCTTGTCTGTCCTCTACTTTCCTCCGTCTGTCCTTTACTCTCTCCTACCTCTCCTCTCCTCTTCTCTCCATACTCTATAATACCTCCTCTCCTCCCTCTTCACACTCCCTCCTGTCCTCGCATCTTCTAATATATACAATAATATAAATAAAATATACCATTTAGCAGACGCTTTTATGCGTGCATACATTTTTACATGTGGGTGGCCCGTGAATCCAACCCACAATCCTCCATACTCTCACCATAATCTCTCCATACACTCTCCTCCCTGTCATGCCCCTGCAATACCTCCCTCTGTTCACTCTCTCCTGTCTTGTCCAGTACTCTCCTCTCCTCCATCACTCTCTCCTGTCTTGTCCAGTACTCTCCTCTCTTCCATCACTCTCTCCTGTCTTGTCCAGTACTCTCCTCTCTTCCATCACTCTCTCCTGTCTTGTCCAGTACTCTCCTCTCTTCCATCACTCTCTCCTGTCTTGTCCAGTACTCTCCTCTCTTCCATCACTCTCTCCTGTCTTGTCCAGTACTCTCCTCTCTTCCATCACTCTCTCCTGTCTTGTCCAGTACTCTCCTCTCTTCCATCACTCTCTCCTGTCTTGTCCAGTACTCTCCTCTCTTCCATCACTCTCTCCTGTCTTGTCCAGTACTCTCCTCTCTTCCATCACTCTCTCCTGTCTTGTCCAGTACTCTCCTCTCTTCCATCACTCTCTCCTGTCTTGTCCAGTACTCTCCTCTCTTCCATCACTCTCTCCTGTCTTGTCCAGTACTCTCCTCTCTTCCATCACTCTCTCCTGTCTTGTCCAGTACTCTCCTCTCTTCCATCACTCTCTCCTGTCTTGTCCAGTACTCTCCTCTCCTCCATCACTCTCTCCTGTCTTGTCCAGTACTCTCCTCTCTTCCACCACTCTCTCATGTCTTGTCCAGTACTCTCCTCTCCTCCATCACTCTCTCCTGTCTTGTCCAGTACTCTCCTCTCCTCCATCACTCTCTCCTGTCTTGTCCAGTACTCTCCTCTCCTCCATCACCCTCATCGTCTGTCCTTTCATCTTCTCTCCACACTCTGTAATACTTCCCCTCCTCTTTCCCTACCTCTCTCCTCCCCTTCTCTCCTTCTCTCTCAATACAGTCTAGAAAAGATCACCTGTTAGCTTCTCCATAGAGGTGGACTGGGAAGGTTCAGTTACTCTAGGGTGGACAGGGAAGGTTCAGTTTCTCTAGGGTGGACAGGGAAGGTTCAGTTTTTCTAGGGTGGACAGGGAAGGTTCAGTTTGTCTAGGGTGGACAGGGAAGGTTCAGTTTGTCTAGGGTGGACAGGGAAGGTTCAGTTTCTCTAGGGTGGACAGGGAAGGTTCAGTTTCTCTAGGGTGGACAGGGAAGGTTCAGTTTCTCTAGGGTGGACAGGGAAAGTTCAGTTACTCTAGGGTGGTCAGGGAAGGTTCAGTTACTCTAGGGTGGACAGGGAAGGTTCAGTTTGTCTAGGGTGGACAGGGAAGGTTCAGTTTGTCTAGGGTGGACAGGGAAGGTTCAGTTTGTCTAGGGTGGACAGGGAAGGTTCAGTTTGTCTAGGGTGGACAGGGAGGGTTCAGTTTGTCTAGGGTGGACAGGGAAGGTTCAGTTTCTCTAGGGTGGACAGGGAAGGTTCAGTTTGTCTAGGGTGGACAGGGAGGGTTCAGTTTGTCTAGGGTGGACAGGGAAGGTTCAGTTTCTCTAGGGTGGACAGGGAAGGTTCAGTTTCTTTAGGGTGGACAGGGAAGGTTCAGTTTGTCTAGGGTGGACAGGGAAGGTTCAGTTTGTCTAGGGTGGACAGGGAAGGTTCAGTTTCTTTAGGGTGGACAGGGAAGGTTCAGTTTCTCTAGGGTGGACAGGGAAGGTTCAGTTTGTCTAGGGTGGACAGGGAGGGTTCAGTTTCTCTAGGGTGATCAGGGAGGGTTCAGTTTCTCTAGGGTGGACAGGGAAGGTTCAGTTTCTCTATGGTGGACAGGGAAGGTTCAGTTTCTCTAGGGTGGACAGGGAAGGTTCAGTTTGTCTAGGGTGGACAGGGAGGGTTCAGTTTCTCTAGGGTGGACAGGGAAGGTTCAGTTTGTCTAGGGTGGACAGGGAAGGTTCAGTTTCTCTAGGGTGGACAGGGAAGGTTCCGTTTCTCTAGGGTGGACAGGGAAGGTTCAGTTTGTCTAGGGTGGACAGGGAAGGTTCAGTTTATCTAGGGTGGACAGGGAAGGTTCAGTTACTCTAGGGTGGACAGGGAAGGTTCAGTTTCTCTAGGGTGGACAGGGAAGGTTCAGTTTCTCTAGGGTGGACAGGGAAGGTTCAGTTTGTCTAGGGTGGACAGGGAAGGTTCAGTTTCTCTAGGGTGGACAGGGAAGGTTCAGTTTGTCTAGGGTGGACAGGGAAGGTTAAGTTACTCTAGGGTGGACAGGGAAGGTTCAGTTTGTCTAGGGTGGACAGGGAAGGTTCAGTTTGTCTAGGGTGGACAGGGAAGGTTCAGTTTGTCTAGGGTGAACAGGGAAGGTTCAGTTTGTCTAGGGTGGACAGGGAAGGTTCAGTTTCTCTAGGGTGGACAGGGAAGGTTCAGTTTCTCTAGGGTGGACAGGGAAGGTTCAGTTTATCTAGGGGTGGACAGGGAAGGTTCAGTTTGTCTAGGGTGGACAGGGAAGGTTCAGTTTGTCTAGGGTGGACAGGGAAGGTTCATGACTTATTATAATGAACTGACACTACGCTTGCTGCTTTTACAAAAGCTCCAGACCTACAGGTCAACACTCAACATGTGTGTGTGAGAGTGTGTGTGAGTGTGAGTGTGAGTGTGAGCGTGTGAGTGTGAGTGTGAGCGTGTGAGCGTGTGTGCGTGTGTTTGTGTGTGTGTGTGTGTGTGTGTGTCAGTTTCTCCGTACACAACAGCAGGAGAGGAAGGGTATCTCCCTAACACAGCACTGAGAGAGACAACCCTTCCTGCACGCTCACCTTTCAGACACTGCTGGAGCACACAGGGACAACAAAGACCGCTGTGAGTGATTCAACAATATAAACACAGCTTTAGGACACACACACACACACACACACAAAACATCCAGCTGTGAATGTAAAACTGTAATTAGTCTGTCCTCTTCCTTTCCGATCTCAACAGGAAATGCTAGTTTCCTCTGTGTACTCCTGTAATCTTCTAGTGGTGACGCTTCTTCTTCTCCTAGTATGCTGAGTCTAGGATTTACAGATTGACTGACAGGTCAACTATTTTTGGCTTGGCTAACTAGCTAGCTAACTAGCTGGCTCATGTTTTTGTTTGAAAAATGCATCTGGGCACAGTCCCATCTTTTTTGTTTGACCTGGCTGCCAGTTCGTGATCTTTTGAAAACATGATGTGAGGAGTGGTGAAGCGTGAGAGGAATGGGAGACAGAGGAATACAACAGCGGTGAGACAGGCGGCTCGTAGAGAAGACGACTGGATACTATTCTGAACTTGTGTGGTGAGCTTTCTGCCCAGAGCTGCTGAGGTGTCACCCAAGTGGTGATACACAGAGTGAAGGAGAAGTCCAGTGGCTGTAAGAGTCAGGCTGCTTCCCAGCTCCCTCCGCTGAACTGACCCTCTCCATCTGCAGAGGAAGCAGCACTCAAAGACTTGGCCTCCATTGGTTTTTGCTTATAAAGTGCTTTGAGATTTCTGTTATGAAAAGCGCTATAGAAAAGTTAATAATAATACATTATCATTATTATTATAAACTCTAGGATACACACTAGAACGTTCTGTGATCAGAGTGGAACTCTAAAACACACTAGAACGTTCTGTGATCATAGTGGAACTCTGAGACACACTAGAACGTTCTGTGATCAGAGTGGAACTCTGAGACACACTAGAACGTTCTGTGATCAGAGTGGAACTCTAAAACACACTAGAATGTTCTATGATCATAGTGGAACTCTGAGACACACTAGAATGTTCTGTGATCATAGTGGAACTCTGAGACACACTAGAATGGTCTGTGATCATAGTGGAACTCTAAAACACACTAGAATGTTCTGTGATCATAGTGGAACTCTGAGACACACTAGAATGTTCTGTGATCATAGTGGAACTCTAAAACACACTAGAATGTTCTGTGATCATAGTGGAACTCTAAAACACACTAGAATGTTCTATGATCATAGTGGAACTCTGAGACACACTAGAACGTTCTGTGATCAGAGTGGAACTCTAAAACACACTAGAATGTTCTGTGATCATAGTGGAACTCTGAGACACACTAGAATGTTCTGTGATCATAGTGGAACTCTAAAACACACTAGAACGTTCTGTGATCATAGTGGAACTCTAAAACACACTAGAATGTTCTATGATCATAGTGGAACTCTGAGACACACTAGAATGTTCTGTGATCATAGTGGAACTCTAAAACACACTAGAACGTTCTGTGATCATAGTGGAACTCTAAAACACACTAGAATGTTCTATGATCATAGTGGAACTCTGAGACACACTAGAATGTTCTGTGATCATAGTGGAACTCTAAAACACACTAGAACGTTCTGTGATCATAGTGGAACTCTAAAACACACTAGAATGTTCTATGATCATAGTGGAACTCTGAGACACACTAGAACGTTCTGTGATCATAGTGGAACTCTAAAACACACTAGAATGTTCTGTGATCATAGTGAACTCTAAAACACACTAGAATGTTCTGTGATCATAGTGGAACTCTAAAACACACTAGAATGTTCTGTGATCATAGTGGAACTCTAAAACACACTAGAATGTTCTGTGATCATAGTGGAACTCTGAGACACACTAGAACATTCTGTGATCATAGTGGAACTCTGAGACACACTAGAATACTCTGTGGGTCACTGGTAACCCTAGAAGGAAGGACACACACAGCAACTTAACCAAGGAGGAGGCAACGGAAGCATTGGACTGTTATAAAAGGAATAGGTATTTTACAGAGTGAATAATGTAAAACTCCGGGGACAAGTTGCCACAAACTGATCTAAGATCCTAACCTTAGCCATTATACTACAGGTTTTATACCTGTTAACTGGTAAAGTTCATAAAGGTTTACTACCTGTTTACCGGTAAGATTAATAAAGGTTTACTACCTGTTTACTGGTAAGGTTCAAAAGGTTTATTACCTGTTTACTGGTAGGGTTCATAAAGGTTTACTACCTGTTTACCGGTAAGGTTCATAAAGGTGTATTACCTGTTTACCGGTAAGGTTCATAAAGGTTTATTACCTGTTTACTGGTAGGGTTCATAAAGGTGTACTACCTGTGTACTGATAGGGTTCATAAATGTTTACTACCTGTTTACTGGTAGGGTTCATAAAGGTTTACTACCTGTTTACTGGTAGGGTTCATAGAGGTGTACTACCTGTTTACTGGCAAGGTTCATAAAGGTTTACTAACTGTTAACTGATAGGGTTCATAAAGGTTTACTACCTATTTACTGGTAGGGTTCATAGAGGTTTACTACCTGTTTACTGATAGGGTTCATAAAGGTGTACTACCTGTTTACCGGTAAGGTTCATAGAGGTTTACTACCTGTTTACTGGTAGGGTTCATAAAGGTTTACTACCTGTTTACTGGTAGGGTTCATAAAGGTGTACTACCTGTTTACTGGTAGGGTTATAAAGGTTTACATCTTTGAAGTTGTTTGTGGTGAGTATCAAAGCCAATTACACATTTTCAAAATGGCACTTTACCCACGTGTGTTCTCGGTGTGTTCGTTTCTGGGACCAATCAGAATGGTTGGAATGTGTTTGTGTTCTAGAAATCGTTGGGGAGGTACTTAGATCCAGAGTCACTGCGGAGAAGAAACCAACGTCCGTGGGCGTGGCTTAGCGTTTGGCCGGAGCAAGGAGTTTGGATAGCCAGCCAACCATTTTTATCCCTTTGGGCATGTCAATTTAAAGATGGTGTGTGTGTGTGTGTGTATGTGTGTGTGTGAGAGAGAGAGGCGGGGTGTCGGTCCCTGCCCTGTTCTGCTACAATAACAGCTTCATGCTCCCCCATGCAATCACTCATGATGGACAAGCAGCGCAACACTTCAATGGCCCGATGCATTTTGCAGGACAAAACTACTTTTTGGCCATAAATCTGTTGTCTGATTTGCATTTTACAGGTTCGCCCCCCAAAAATTGGGGTGTTATTATATTTAGTTACGATTATGCAGATGAGTTTGGAGAGAAATGAATTCTTAACTACATTTATGAATGTGCAGAACGAAATACTTTTAAACAATACAGCGAAAGAAGAGATTGTGGAATAAATGACTGTAACAACATTATCTCCCATCCTGATCGAGACATTTTTCCAGGGTAGTAAAATGTGTAATTAGAAGCGTTGATGGTCTATTAAGATAAAGTCTTCCCGAACGCATCCCTAATTACCGTGAAGGGGGGCTCATTCCGTTGGTAATCCGAAGCGTTTTGGCACGCAACGGAACATTTATAAAAGTGAATCGGTGCCTCAAAGCGGATAACTCTTTCACCAACACCATTCATCACCCCTGACTGACCCAAGTTTCTCTGCCACAGTCACACAACACCAAACGTATAGGCTATGCCTATTTTCTGGTTGATTTACAAGCCTAACCTTGGACACTACAATATTTAGGTTTCAAGGGTGAATGTAAAATAGGCTACACATATTAGGTAGACGAATACCAAATCGGGCTTTAAGCACGACCGAAGTCAAGTCACAGAACGGAGTTCTCCCTACCTTTGACTTTCGTTAAGGTGAGCACCGGGCTATTGCAAGCGGACAGCGGGGCAACCCTGGCCGAATGTTTCTTCATAGTGATGAGCTCGGAAAGGCTGAGCTCTCCCCTCTTCGGCTACATCCCTGAATCTGGTGTGGTACCGACTGTGGGACTTTTGATGCTTCTTGTCTTTACTCTTCTCTAAACCTCAGCAGTTTTCCGCTACCTCTCTCGTCCTCTCTCGGCTCCGCAGTCTCTCGTGCATCCACCTTCGGCCCCTCCGTTCCTCAACTCTCCCTCAGTCGCTTATTTTTCTTCTGATTACATTCCCCTCCCTCATTCCCTCCCTCATTCCCTCCCTCCCTTCCCCGGTTCTGCAGTATCCCGCCACCGCGTGAGGCTGAGCTCTCTCTCTCTCTTCACATGTAAAACAGTAGAGGCAATTGCTGCAATTTGCCACGTCACACGTGCCGCAGGCATCCACCATCTCCCTCACTTGCATTATCTCTCCCCCCGGGCCCCTCTGTACGTCCCGAGCCAGACGTGCCGTGCCCGCTGCCAGCCCACCAGACCTCCCGAAGCGCGGTTCCCGGGGGCAGGTGGTTGGTGACTCAGAGCCGGTTGCAGCTTGGAGATGTGAGGAAGGATCGATCACGGCGGGAAGCGGTGTAACTGCTGGAGTGGAGTGGAGTGGCAGGGATAGTGGAGTGGCAGGGATAGTGTGAGTGATCTGATGAGACTGGGGCTGATGTAGAGGGAAAATCTACTGTAGCCTATCCATCCTATTCAAGGGTTACATGAAGACACAAGGCTTGCATGGGGAGGCAGTTTCCCTTCTCGATAGAAAGTCTTGGAAAAATACAATTTTCGCCAACAGGATCTCAGAGCATTTCGTATTATTCTGTATGTAAATCTAGAACCCTTCATTTAGTGTGCTATTTTACGTTTCGTATGGTTTGTATTAATTTGTGGATGTCCATCAACAATTTCGTATAATATGTTACGAATACAATTCCTATTATAGTATGTTACGAATTTGCAAAATGTACAATCAATATGCTATGAATTTGCCAAACATACTATTTGTTACAAATTTGCAAAACGTATCATATGTTACAAATTCTAGCTAGGTGGGTAAGAGGTGAACGTTAGCTAGCTGGCTAATGTTAGCTGGGGTTGGGGGTTAGGGTTAAGATTAGGGTTAAATTTAGAGTTAGGTTAAAGGGTTAAGGTTAGGGTTAGGGCAAGGGTTAGCTAAAAGGGTTAAGTTTAGGGGAAGGTTTAGCTAACATGCTAAGTAGTTGCAAAGTAGCTCAAAACTAGTAAGTAGTTGCAAAGTTGCTAATTAGCTACATTTGTCTGTGATGAGATTTGAACCCACAACCTTTGGGTTGCTAGACGTTCGTGTTAAACGCCCGACCAACCAACCTACTTTCGTTTTTGCCCTAAGTAACCATCTGTCTTATCTAATCATACCAAACATAACACATCATACTAATTTGAGTTTCCCGGATTTACATTTAATATGTTACGTCTAGTCTATGAGACCAGTCTGTTTACACCGCAGATTTGATCCAGTACACTGATTTTACACAGTGTGAGAAAATAAAACCACATTATACTGATTAATATTATCCCACTGGAATTGGTTTGTCTTTTGCTCTGGTTAAAAAACACACCTGTCATTCTAACATTGTGTTATTACTAGTAGTAGGATCTGTTGGAGTTGAAAAACACACCTGTCATTCTAACATTGTGTTATTACTAGTAGTAGGATCTGTTGAAGTTGAAAAACACACCTGTCATTCTAACTGTTATAACTAGTAGTAGGGTCTGTTGAAGTTGACAAACACACCTGTCATTCTAACTGTTATAACTAGTAGTAGGGTCTGTTGAAGTTGAAAAACACACCTGTCATTCTAACTGTTATAACTAGTAGTAGGGTCTGTTGAAGTTGACAAACACACCTGTCATTCTAACTGTTATAACTAGTAGTAGGGTCTGTTGAAGTTGACAAACACACCTGTCATTCTAACTGTTATAACTAGTAGTAGGGTCTGTTGAAGTTGAAAAACACACCTGTCATTCTAACTGTTATAACTAGTAGTAGGGTCTGTTGAAGTTGAAAAACACACTTGTCATTCTAACATTGTGTTATTACTAGTAGTAGGGTCTGTTGAAGTTGAAAAACACACCTGTCATTCTAACATTGTGTTATTACTAGTAGTAGGGTCTGTTGAAGTTGAAAAACACACCTGTCATTCTAACATTGTGTTATTACAGACACACACCACTCACAATGACAGACACACACCACTCACAATGACAGACACACACCACTCACAATGACAGACACCCACCACTCACAACAACAGACACCCACCACTCACAATGACAGACACGCACATCATTCACAATGACAGACACACACCTCATGCACAATGACAGACACACACATCATGCACAATGACAGACACTCATCACTCTCAACGACAGACACCTATCACTCACAACGACAGACACACATCATTCACAATGACAGACACACATCACTCACGAAGACAGACACACACCTCATTCACAACAACAGACACACACATCATTCACAACGACTGACAGGCATCATTCTCCCCAGGGCAGGTAGAAGTGCAGCTCTGACCAACCGACTGAGGATAACCTCTGTGTGTGTTCTCTCATATTAGTTCCCCCATGGGACCTGTTCCAGCAATATAGAGGGCAGTTAAACTACTATAATGTTACATTCCAATAGAGACCCTCAACCCTCCCCCCCCGGAAAGGTTACACTGACGACCTGGCTATGTGTGTATGGTTGTGTGTCTGTGTGCACGTGTGTGTGCGCCGGTGCGTGCGCATGTGTAAAATCTGTTGGGGGAGTGTGTACATGACTAAAAGAAGCCACTCTGAATAATTCACTGGCTAGACTCTTCCTCTTCACTAGATTCTACAGGCTCGGGGTTGTACAGGCTAGAATCCCCTGATCTGATAACTAGGACAAGGGGTTGTACAGGCTAGAATCCCCTGATCTGATAACTAGGACAAGGGGTTGTACAGGCTAGAATCCCCTGATCTGATAACTAGGACAAGGGGTTGTACAGACTAGAATCACCTGATCTGATAACCAGGACAAGGGGTTGTACAGACTAGAATCACCTGATCTGATAACTAGGACAAGGGGTTGTACAGACTAGAATCACCTGATCTGATAACTAGGACAAGGGGTTGTACAGGCTAGAATCCCCTGATCTGATAACTAGGACAAGTGGTTGTACAGGCTAGAATCCCCTGATCTGATAACTAGGACAAGTGGTTGTACAGGCTAGAATCCCCTGATCTGATAACTAGGACAAGGGGTTGTACAGACTAGAATCCCCTGATCTGATAACTAGGACAAGGGGTTGTACAGGCTAGAATCCCCTGATCTGATAACTAGGACAAGGGGTTGTACAGACTAGAATCCCCTGATCTGATAACTAGGACAAGGGGTTGTACAGACTAGAATCACCTGATCTGATAACTAGGACAAGGGGTTGTACAGACTAGAATCCCCTGATCTGATAACTAGGACAAGGGGTTGTACAGGCTAGAATCCCCTGATCTGATAACTAGGACAAGGGGTTGTACAGACTAGAATCCCCTGATCTGATAACTAGGACAAGGGGTTGTACAGACTAGAATCCCCTGATCTGATAACCAGGACAAGGGGTTGTACAGACTAGAATCACCTGATCTGATAACTAGGACAAGGGGTTGTACAGACTAGAATCCCCTGATCTGATAACTAGGACAAGGGGTTGTACAGACTAGAATCCCCTGATCTGATAACCAGGACAAGGGGTTGTACAGACTAGAATCACCTGATCTGATAACTAGGACAAGGGGTTGTACAGACTAGAATCTCCTGATCTGATAACCAGGACAAGGGGTTGTACAGACTAGAATCACCTGATCTGATAACTAGGACAAGGGGTTGTACAGACTAGAATCTCCTGATCTGATAACCAGGACAAGGGGTTGTACAGACTAGAATCCCCTGATCTGATAACTAGGACAAGGGGTTGTACAGGCTAAAATCCCCTGATCTGATAACCAGGACAAGGGGTTGTACAGACTAGAATCACCTGATCTGATAACCAGGACAAGGGGTTGTACAGACTAGAATCCCCTGATCTGATAACTAGGACAAGGGGTTGTACAGACTAGAATCCCCTGATCTGATAACTAGGACAAGGGGTTGTACAGACTAGAATCCCCTGATCTGATAACTAGGACAAGGGGTTGTACAGGCTAGAATCCCCTGATCTGATAACTAGGACAAGGGGTTGTACAGGCTAGAATCCCCTGATCTGATAACTAGGACAAGGGGTTGTACAGACTAGAATCCCCTGATCTGATAACTAGGACAAGGGGTTGTACAGACTAGAATCCCCTGATCTGATAACTAGGACAAGGGGTTGTGTCACAAATGGCATCCTATATTCCTCAAATTCAAATCTGGACCTTGAAGCTCGATCCCTAGAGTTGTTTAATTCATCCCTTCTCCCCCCTATGGGCCCTGGTCGAAAGTAGTGCTCTATATAGGGCACAGAATGCCATGTGGGACGGAGATACGCAGAACTAGAAAAACACACCAGACACTCTAACCCCATCCTTCCCCAGTCCTCTCTCTCCCAACTCACTTACCTTGGAACCCAGAATCAAATCTCACGTGTCCTAACATTTACTTTGAAGAGACTGTCACTAGACACAAAGTTTTCACCAAGTGCAGGCTAGAGTTTCAAGGAAATTAATCTCTCGCTCTACTAACTACTGTACCTACTGTTCACTGTTGCCTTTCTTACACACCATTTCACCATTTCACAATTTCCTACACGACTGGAAAAGAGTCCTTAGTGCATGAAGAGGATGTTCCTTTCCAAACCCAAACCCTCTTCCCCCAGTTCTCTCTTCCCCCAGTCCTCTCTTCCCCCTGTTCTCTCTTCCCCCAGTCCTCTCTTCCCCCTGTTCTCTCTTCCCCCAGTCCTCTCTTCCCCTTGTTCTCTCTTCCCCCAGTCCTCTCTTCCCCCTGTCCTCTCTTCCCCCAGTCCTCTCTTCCCCCTGTTCTCTCTTCCCCCAGTCCTCTCTTCCCCCTGTTCTCTCTTCCCCAGTCCTCTCTTCCCCTGTTCTCTCTTCCCCCAGTCCTCTCTTCCCCCAGTCCTCTCTTCCCCCTGTTCTCTCTTCCCCCAGTCCTCTCTTCCCCCTGTTCTCTCTTCCCCCAGTCCTCTCTTCCCCCTGTCCTCTCTTCCCCCAGTCCTCTCTTCCCCCTGTTCTCTCTTCCCCCAGTCCTCTCTTCCCCCTGTCCTCTCTTCCCCCTGTCCTCTCTTCCCCCTGTCCTCTCTTCCCCCTGTTCTCTCTTCCCCCAGTCCTCTCTTCCCCAGTCCTCTCTTCCCCCTGTTCTCTCTTCCCCCTGTTCTCTCTTCCCCAGTCCTCTCTTCCCCGTCCTCTCTTTACCAGTTGTTCCCACTAATATAATTGATTGGAAAGCTTCTACCATTTTCCACTGCTCCCCGTGCGTCAGTGTCAGGGTCTGTGTTTGGGTTAGAGGGAAGAGACAGAAACAGAGGATGAGAGCTGATGGATGAGGAGATAGAGAGAGGGAAAGGGGGGGAGGTGAGAGGGGAAGAGAGAGAGAGAGAGAGGGAGAAAAAGAGGGAGAAGGATGAGGAGAGAAAGAGGGAGAGGGGGGAGAAATGTGAGAGGGAAAGAGAGAGAGAGGGAGATGGATAGGAGAGAGAGAGGGAGTGGGGAGAGAAATGTGAGAGAGGAAGAGAGAGAGAGAAAAAAAGAGGGAGAGGGGAGAAAGAAAGAGAGAGAGAAAGAGAGGGAAGAGAGGAAGGGAGAGAAAGAAAGAGGTGATTACTACAAAAAAAGAGTGTGAGAGGTGATGGAAGAGAGAGATCTGCACAGGATGTTTGATGGATAATGTAAACACACTATAAACAACGTCAGGAACCAATAAGAGAGAGTCACTCACGTCATCATCCTGCAGGCTACAGGTTTGGCATGTCGGGATGTTATTGTGTGTGTGTGTGTGTGTACTTGCGTGCGTGTGTGTCTGCGTTCACGCTCATGCCTGCATGTGAGTGGAAAAGCTGTTCCTGCACTGTGTTTTTCACAGAAAGACCCCATTAGAAAACAGCCAGGAGCTTTAATATAGAACAGTGTTTATCTGGTCGAGTTAGACCCTGTTTACACCCAAACACCATTACAGTAGCAGGGTGAATGGGCTGTACAACAGATCACAGACTCCTGCTATAGACTAGCATTCTCCACAGCATTTAGACTCATGTACAGTACATCATTGACTTCTAAAACAGTGTGTAACTGTTTCACATGCAATAGCTCAGGTCGTGTAAAGATCAATATAAAATCTGGGCTGGGTCGCAAATGCCACCCTATTCCCTATAAACGGCACTACTTTTGACCAGGCCTCATAGCGCTCTGCTCAAAAGTAGTGTACTAGCTAGGGAATAGTGTCCCTTTGGGATGCAGCCCTGTCGAGCATCATGTCTTGTTAATTTCATTAAAAGGGACTAGTGATTGCTGTAATTGGTTTTCTCCATGCAGCTTCACTCCCAGGGGTGTCTTGTGAGGTCATTAATACAATCAGAAACCAGCTCTCTCTCCGACGGGACAGACAGACAGACAAACAGACAGACAGACAGACTGACTGACTGACTGACTGACAGACAGACAAACAGGCTGACAGACAGACAGGCAGACAGACAGACAGGCAGGCAGACAGGCAGGCAGGCAGGCAGACAGACATACAGACAGACAGACAGACAGACAGACTGTTGCCTACCAAGATAACACGTAACTTCCCCTCTGCTCTCAATTCTATGAGCTATAATGTCTTACCCCCACCTACATGTACAAATGACCTGTACTAACCTGTACCCCCGCACATTGACTCAGTACCAGTACTCCCTGTATATAGCCTCATTATTGTTATGTTATTGTGTTATTTTATTTTTTTAACTTTAGTTTATTTAGTAAATATTTTCTTAACTCTATTT
Source organism: Salvelinus fontinalis (assembly GCF_029448725.1). Classification (NCBI taxonomy): domain Eukaryota; kingdom Metazoa; phylum Chordata; class Actinopteri; order Salmoniformes; family Salmonidae; genus Salvelinus; species Salvelinus fontinalis. The sequence goes on from NC_074665.1 coordinate 82,028,936, forward strand.
CTTGAACTTCATTGTTGGTTAAGGGCTTGTAAGTAAACATTTCACGATAAGGTTGTACTCTGCCTTTGTGAAAAATAACATTTAAATGATATGATGATGAAGTATGTGCGTGTGTGTGTGTGTCTTTGTATGTGAGTGTGTGTGTGTGTGTGCATGAGTGTATTTGTGTGTATTGCCTCCGTGAATAACATCTGACTTCCCCTCTGCTCTCAGTCCTATTCCTGTGAGCCCTGGTTGGGCTGGAGAAGATTGGGAGAAGTTGACGTTAATCAGAAAGGAGGAAACTAGCTGTCAGGAGTTATAGAAGCCATCACTCACTGAGGACTCTGAATATGTATAGCTCTCTCTCTCTCTCGCCCTCGCCCCTCTCTCTCGCCCCCTCTCTCTCGCCCCCCCCCCCCTCTCTCTCTCTCTCTCTCTGTCTCTCTCTGTCTCTCTCTCTCTCTCTCTCTCTCTCTCTCTCTCTCTCTCTCTCTCTCTCTCTCTCTCTCTCTCTCTCTCTCTCCCTCTCTCTCTCTCTCTCTCTCTCTCTCTCTCTCTCTCTCTCTCTCTCTCTCAGTAGATATAAACAGGTGTTATTAAGTGCTGTGCTGCTCTTGAGTCCCAGTGAGACAGAGACAGCTCCACTCCCAGCCAGGTCTCTAATGAGCTCTCTGGATGCTTCACAAAATGTTGAGAGGATTATACGTGAACATAAACTGAACATAAACACCTCTCCCAGGCCAACACCTCTCCCCGTTAGCTATGTCCCTGCAGCCTGACCAAGACCCGGACCCACAGGGGGGCTGGCGCCCAGATAAAGGGAGTCAGAAGGGAATGTTCTCTGGATGGAACTAATAGGTTTAAAATCCTCCCACGGTAATAGTGTGAAATAGGCAGGAATGGAAGGGTATTATCTCTCTCCTTCCACGTTCTCTGACAGCCTACAATCTGTGATTCAACTGTATGGGCAAATATATCTGCATTTAAAGGGGCAATCTGCAGTTCAAACGACAATAGCAGTCACCCCGCCACTGTTTAACAGCAGAGGGATATGGCTGGATAAACGTAACCACTCAAATTCCTAGAGAGAGCTATGGACACACACACACACACACACACACACACACACACACACACACACACACACACACACACACACACACACACACACACACACACACACACACACACACACACACACACACACACACACACACACACACACACACACAGACCTACATCCATGTTCTCTAAAGTCAATCCCCAGACACTAGGGCACGGTGGCCAGTCGGACTGGACTGACCCATTGTCACACAGTTTCAGAAGAAAGGGATTTGTTTCTGGCCATTTTGAGCCTGTAATCAAACCCACAAATGCTGATGCTCCAGATACTCAACTAGTCTAAAGAAGGACAGTTTTATTAATGATCAATTAGCCTTTTAAAATTATGAACTTGGATTAGCTAACACAACGTGCCATTGGAACACAGGAGTGATGGTTGCTGATAATGGGCCTCTGTACGCCTATGTAGATATTCCATAAAAAATCTGCCGTTTCCAGCTAGAATAGTAATTTGATGTTATTTTAATGGACAAAAAATTGCTTTTCTTTCAAAAACGAATACATTTCTAAGTGACCCCAAACTGTTGAATGGTAGTATACACACACACACACACACACACACACACACACACACACACACACACACACACACACACACACACACACACACACACACACACACACACACACACACACACACACACACACACACACACACACACACACACACACACACACACACACACAGTGGGGGCGAACATAAGCATATCCAATCCTCTGATTGGGCAGACCCTCTTTGAGAGTCACTGGTGGTGAGTTACAGTGAGAGGGGAAGCTGTTTCCTGTTCCAGCCCAGAGACAGGCCCAACACCAGAGAGAGAGAGAGAGAGAGAGAGAGAGAGAGAGAGAGAGCCCAGAGTGAGGCCTAACAGCACAACACCAGCTCTGCAAGTCATGGGTCAAAGACCTCATCACATCACAGAACCCATTACTTCCTCCTCCGTCCTCAGTGTCAACTACCTCAAACAAGCTCCCTCTGACAAACTGCCTCAGACAAACTCCCTCAGACAAACTGCCTCAGACAAACTGCCTCAGACAAACTGCCTCAGACAAACTCCCTCAGACAAACTGCCTCAGACAAACTGCCTCAGACAAACTGCCTCAGACAAACTCCCTCTGACAAAATCCCTCTGACAAACTGCCTCAGACAAACTGCCTCAGACAAACTGCCTCAGACAAACTCCCTCAGACAAACTCCCTCAGACAAACTGTCTCAGACAGACAGGTACAGTATATGACTATTTACAGATACCGTAATAACTGTCTCAGACAGACAGGTACAGTATATGACTATTTAGAGTGATGTAGAGTGACAGTTAGAGGGGTTTAGCTACAGGATGAGATGCAGAGTGACAGTTAGAGGGGTTTAGTTACAGGATGAGATGTAGAGTGGCAGTTAAAGGGGTTTAGCTACAGGATGAGATGCAGAGTGACAGTTAGAGGGGTTTAGTTACATGATGAGATGCAGAGTGACAGTTAGAGGTGTTTAGTTACAGGATGAGATGCAGAGTGACAGTTAGAGGGGTTTAGCTACAGGATGAGATGCAGAGTGACAGTTAGAGGGGTTTAGCTACAGGATGAGATGCAGAGTGACAGTTAGAGGGGTTTAGTTACAGGATGAGATGCAGAGTGACAGTTAGAGGGGTTTAGTTACAGGATGAGATGCAGAGTGACAGTTAGAGGGGTTTAGTTACAGGATGAGATGCAGAGTGACAGTTAGAGGGGTTTAGTTACAGGATGAGATGCAGAGTGACAGTTAGAGGGGTTTAGTTACATGATGAGATGCAGAGTGACAGTTAGAGGGGTTTAGCTACAGGATGAGATGCAGAGTGACAGTTAGAGGGGTTTAGCTACATGATGAGATGCAGAGTGACAGTTAGAGGGGTTTAGTTACATGATGAGATGCAGAGTGACAGTTAGAGGGGTTTAGTTACATGATGAGATGCAGAGTGACAGTTAGATGGGTTTGGTTACTCTAACACACACCCACTCTAACACACACTCAAACCCACTCTAACACCCACTCTAACACCCACCCACTCTAACTAACACACACTCTAACACACACTCTAACACACACTCTAACACACACTCTAACACACACCCACTCTAACACACACTCAAACCCACTCTAACCCTCTCTAACACACACTCTAACCCACACTCTAACCCACTCTAACCCACTCTAACACACACTATAACCCACACTCTAACCCACTATAACCCACACTCTAACCCACACTCTAACCCACACTCTAACCCTCTCTAACACACACTCTAACCCACACCCACTAAAACACCCACTCTAACCCACTCTAACCCACACTCTAACACACACCCACTAAAACACACACTCTAACCCACTCTAACCCACACTCTAACACACACTATAACACCCACTCTAACACACACCCACTCGAACACACACTCAAACCCACTCTAACCCTCTCTAACAAACACTCTAACCCACTCTAACCCACTCTAACACACACTATAACACCCACTCTACCACACACCCACTCTAACACACACTCAAACCCACTCTAACACCCACTCTAAAACACACCCACTCTAACTAACACACACTCTAACCCACTCTAACCCACACACTCTAACCCACACTCTAACCCACTCTAACCCACTCTAACGCACACTATAACACACACTAAAACCCACACTAAAACCCACACTCTAACCTTCTCTAACACACACTCTAACCCACACACACTCTAACCCACACACACTCTAACACACACTCTAACGCACACTCTAACCCACACTCTAAACCACACTCTAGCCCACACTCTAACCCACACTCTAGCCCACACTCTAACCCACTCTAACCCACACTCTAGCCCACTCTAACCCACACTCTAGCCCACACTCTAACCCACTCTAACCCACTCTAAACCACTCTAACCCACTCTAACCCACTCCAACCCACTCCAACCCACTCCAACACACTCTAACACACTCTAACACACTCTAACCCACTCTAACCCACTCTAACCCACTCTAACCCACTCTAACACACTCAAGCCCACACTCTAACCCACTCTAACCCACACTCTAACCCACACTCTAACCCACTCTAACCCACTCTAACCCACTCTAACACACACTCTAACCCACACTCTAGCCCACACTCTAGCCCACTCTAACCCACTCTAACCCACTCTAACCCACTCTAACCCACTCTAACCCACTCTAACCCACTCTAACACACACTCTAACCCACACTCTAGCCCACACTCTAGCCCACTCTAACCCACTCTAACCCACTCTAACCCACTCTAACCCACTCTAACCCACACTCTAACCCATACTCTAGCCCACTCTAACCCACTCTAACCCACTCTAACCCACACTCTAACCCACACTCTAGCCCACTCTAGTCCACTCTAGCCCACTCTAACCCACTCTAACACATTGTAATATTGTGGAGTTTATATTGTCAATGTGTTATATTAGAGTAATGCATTGATGTTGTATAGGTTTATTGATGATGTAGGCTGTTGTGGTGTTTTGTTGTGACGTCACTGTTTTAACCCCGTGTGGACCCCAGGAAGACCCCTGCTGCCTTGGCAGCAGCTAATGGGGATTCTAACAAATACTAAATCAAAAGGTGCATGATATAGCGCAGCTAATACTGTAGGTTTATGCGTTCTGTAGGGAGATAAGGAACTACAGACTGAGAGTGACAGTGAGAGGTGACGTGAGGTGGTGTGGGACTCCTCAACCTGACAGACAGGGAGTGGATTTGGCTCTGTGACAGGGACAGCCATCTTGAGGACAGGTAAGGACACGTCCCTGCAGCCCGTGTCACAGATACTATCATTCACACACACACACACACACGCGCGCCCGCACGCACGCACGCACGCACGCACGCAGGCAGGCAGGCAGGCAGGCAGGCAGGCAGGCAGGCAGGCAGGCAGGCAGGCAGGCACGCACGCACGCACGCACGCACGCACACACACACACACACACACACACACACACACACACACACACACACACACAGACACACACACACACAGACTGTGGGGAGAAGGATAGTCTCCTGTCCTCTGCTGCCTCCCCTGATTTACTGTGTGAATCTGAATATTGGCCTTTTTTTGGTGTTACATCTTTTATTCAGTAGGACATAGATAATGGGCAATATGCTCAACACATCAACTGGTGATTATGGACAGATGTTACGTTTTATCTTCAGCTCTGGTAGTTACATTTTATGGAGGTTCCTATTTAAGTTTGCTGCCTGGCAGAATGTGATGCTTCTATTTAGAGCACGTTGATGTTTCCACTAGACTCTGATCTTGGGTCAGTCTGGCATTTCCCCCAAGAATGATTGTTTCTGATTGGAGGAGGTGAAGCTGATCTGTACCGAGGGTAAACTTTCAACAAGCACAGTTTCACGTCAGAATTAGACATAGAGTGGGTCAAATGTCAAAGTTGCTCCCAACTTCAAAAGTGTTTAAGAGTACGTTTAGGCATTAACACTGAATGTTTTACGGTTAGGGGTAAGGTTTGGGATAGGCTTAAAACAAAATGATCTTTCTATCGCTGGATTCAAACATGCAACCTTCTGCACCAGAGGCTGATGCTTACTTGAAGGTAACAGTGCTCACTGTTGCCCCAAGTGACCGGTTACTACATCATCTCCCTACGTCCTCAGACATGGATAGACGTCTAATCCTGACTTGTATCACAGGTGACATGGCTGAAACTTCACCCGACAGCCTTCCGTTTCCAGTTTATCATACACTATAGCACCCTCTGGTGACAGAATATGGAATAACTCACTCCCTGAGGACCAAGCCAAGCCTCCTGGGCCCGTATTCATGAAGCGTCTCAGAGCAGCAGTGCTGATCTAGGATCAGTTTACCCTTTTAGATAATAATACATTTGATTATATAGAAAGGGGGGACCTGATCCTAGATCGGCACTCCTACTCTGAGATGGTTTAAGAATACAGGCCATGGTGCTGTACATCATATCATCTCTACCTTGTCACATAACTAACACAGAATTCACCATAACTATATTAGCTCACACTCAGTGAGGTAGCGTTTCACTGTGAAACAATATTGAATGTCTATCCATGCATTGGATCCTTCAGTCACTTGTGTTGTTGGTGCTAGGAGCTGTCCATGCATTGGATCCTTCAGTCACTAGTGTTGTTGGTGCTAGGAGCTGTCCATGGTGCTGAAATCTGTTTGGCTCTCCAATAACACATGTCTCGGTGAGCTAACATTAATGCGTAACAAACTCCATTTCTCTCTCTCTCTATTTCTCCCTCTTTCTCTTTCCGTATTTCTCTTTCTCCATAGTTTCATTCAAATTCACAGTTGCACTTCAGACTTCTCTGATCTTAGTGATATTTTCTAACATATTTTATGCAAATGGTCCAATTATTGTCCTAAATAGCAGCAATTATGTTCCAGCTCGGCAGGGTGCTGTGATCTCACTGTGATGTGGAAGCCTCGCTCGTCACCAGAATATGTTCAAGACAAAAGCAGATAGAAGCTGCTCATGACAATGAGAACTGTTCTGGATAGTGATTATCTTTAAATGAATGTGAGCCATATATAATGTAGATGCATTAGTATGAAATCACTGAGGTGCTCTATACTGGAGTAAAACACTACAGTAACTATGTACTGGAGTAAAACACTACGGTAACTATGTACTGGAGTAAAACACTACAGTAACTATGTACTGGAGTAAAACACTACAGTACCTATGTACTGGAGTAAAACACTACGGTAACTATGTACTGGAGTAAAACACTACGGTAACTATGTACTGGAGTACTACACTACAGTAACTATGTACTGGAGTAAAACACTACAGTAACTATGTACTGGAGTAAAACACTACAGTAACTATGTACTGGATTAAAACACTACGGTAACTATGTACTGGAGTAAAACACTACAGTAGTTCTATACTGGAGTACTACACTACAGTAACTATGTACTGGAGTAAAACACTACAGTAGTTCTATACTGGAGTAAAACACTACAGTAACTATGTACTGGAGTAAAACACTACAGTAACTATGCACTGGAGTAAAACACTACAGTAACTATGTACTGGAGTACTACACTACAGTAGTTCTATACTGGAGTAAAACACAACGGTAACTATGTACTGGAGTACTACACTACAGTAACTATGTACTGGAGTAAAACACTACAGTAACTATGTACTGGAGTAAAACACTACAGTAACTATGTACTGGAGTAAAACACTACAGTAGTTCTATACTGGAGTAAAACACTACGGTAACTATGTACTGGAGTAAAACACTACGGTAACTATGTACTGGAGTAAAACACTACGGTAACTATGTACTGGAGTAAAACACCACAGTAGTTCTATACTGGAGTAAAACACTACAGTAACTATGCACTGGAGTAAAACACTACAGTAGTTCTATACTGGAGTAAAACACTACAGTAACTATGTACTGGAGTAAAACACTACAGTAACTATGTACTGGAGTAAAACACTACGGTAACTATGTACTGGAGTAAAACACTACGGTAACTATGTACTGGAGTTAAACACTACAGTAGTTCTATACTGGAGTAAAACACTACAGTAACTATATACTGGAATAAAACACTACAGTAACTATGCACTGGAGTAAAACACTACAGTAACTATGTACTGGAGTAAAACACTACAGTAGTTCTATACTGGAGTAAAACACTACAGTAACTATATACTGGAATAAAACACTACAGTAACTATGTACTGGAGTAAAACACTACGGTAACTATGTACTGGAGTAAAACACTACGGTAACTATGTACTGGAGTTAAACACTACAGTAGTTCTATACTGGAGTAAAACACTACAGTAACTATATACTGGAATAAAACACTACAGTAACTATGCACTGGAGTAAAACACTACAGTAACTATGTACTGGAGTAAAACACTACAGTAGTTCTATACTGGAGTAAAACACTACAGTAACTATATACTGGAATAAAACACTACAGTAACTATGTACTGGAGTAAAACACTACGGTAACTATGTACTGGAGTAAAACACTACAGTAACTATGTACTGGAGTAAAACACTACAGTAACTATGTACTGGAGTACTACACTACAGTAACTATGTACTGGAGTAAAACACTACGGTAACTATGTACTGGAGTAAAACACTACGGTAACTATGTACTGGAGTAAAACACTGCGGTAACTATGTACTGGAGTACTACACTACAGTAACTATGTACTGGAGTAAAACACTACGGTAACTATGTACTGGAGTACTACACTACAGTAGTTCTATACTGGAGTAAAACACTACAGTAACTATATACTGGAGTAAAACACTACAGTAACTATGTACTGGAGTACTACACTACAGTAGTTCTATACTGGAGTAAAACACTACAGTAGTTCTATACTGGAGTAAAACACTACAGTAGTTCTATACTGGAGTAAAACACTACAGTAACTATGTACTGGAGTAAAACACTACAGTAACTATGTACTGGAGTAAAACACTACAGTAGCTCTATACTGGAGTAAACACTACAGTAGCCTACATGTAGATATCACATACATTCATTTAAACTCAGTTGTGATTCACTGGGTTCAAACCTGGGTCTTCTTCATGCTACTAGATAATGTTAACCAACTAAGCTAAAGCCTCGTCATCAGCTCAGGGAGCTAACGTAAGCCAATTTTCTCATCTTCATTCTATCTGCTTGTCTTCACACCATTATTTCTGGTACATCCCCTACAGTAGGATGTGAAATACTTATGAGTTACTTTATGTTAAAAGACCTACTAAATATTGTATGCTGTCTCTTTTAACATCATCATCATCATCATTAATTAATCATTATTCTATGCAGAATTACATTGCAATAGATGTCCACTATAAAATATGCATGCTCACAGGTAGGCTTAGTAAGTCCGTTTTATTATGAGTGAGCTCTTCATCATTTTATGTGAGCTCGAGACTTTGATTTGGGCATGAATTGCGAAAATGCTAATTTAGGTAACATTGACTTCCTTTGGATTCGTGCCACAAATGCTAAAACGTTAGCATTTGAAACAGTGGTTAGGTAAACCAGAGCATGGATTGCTGTCATATCTAGTCCATAGACTGCTGACAGGGTAAGGAAACCAGCATGTCATTTAGTCATTTGTGTGAACTATCCCTTTAACATGTAGGTTAAGTGTCTGACACATTAAAGGTAGCTGGTCCTCGTCATTAGCTGAAGACAATGTGATGTAGTGGGAAATGGGAGGGGAGTTACGGGTAGACACTAGCATTAAAACCAGTGGAGGCTGGTGGGAGGAGCTATAGGAGTACGGGGTCAATGTAAAGACTGGTATGGAGTCAATCGAACGAAGTCATGAGGTTTCCATATGTTAGATACCGTTCCGTTCATTCCATTCCAGCCTTTACAGTGATCCTGTCCTCCTATAGCTCCTCCCACCAGCCTCCACTGATTAAAACCTTGTGTGAAGGTTTCTCTGTGGTATTGTAATGATAATAGTAAACTGATAGACACGTCTGTCATGCATCATTTGCTCCAGGGGCGCCATACTACTATGACTGACCCTGTAAAACAACACATTTCACTGCACCTATCCGGTGTATGTGACAATAAAGCATGTTTTCCCCTGCTATAACACTCTAGATAATGTTTTACATGCTAATGTCAGGAGGTTAAGTTCTGAGATGGAACTGCAGCTAACTCTGAGGATGGCATCGCCTGGTTGCACTAGTTTACAGAAAACCTCAACTGAAATAATGTATGATGAGTAGCCACTCTGAATTTATCTTAGACAAGCATAAAATTCTCTAAAACGATGTTGGAGGCAGCTTATGGTAGAGAAATGAACATGACATTTTCTGGCAACAGCTCTGGTGGACATTCCTGCAGTCAGCATGACAATTGCACGCTCCCTCAAAACTTGAGACATCTGTAGAATTGTGTTGTGTGACAAAACTTCACATTTTAGAGTTGCCTTTTATTGTCCCCAGCACAAGGTGCACCTGTTGTAATGAGCATGCTGTTTAATCAGCTTCTTGATATGCCACACCTGTTAGGTGGATGGATTATCTTGGCAAAGGAGAAATGCTCACTAACAGGGATGTAACACTGGGGGAGAAAGGGAGACAGCTAGTGGGGAGAGAGGGAGACAGTTATTGGGGAGAGAGAGAAAGGGTCAGTGGGGAGAGAGAGAGACAGTCAGTGGGGGAGAGAGGGAGACAGTCATTGGGGGAGAGAGGGAGACAGTCAGTCAGTGGGAGAGGGACAGTCAGTGGGGGAGAGAAGAGAGAGGGCGACAGTCAGTGGGGGAGAGAGGGAGGCAGTCAGTGGGGGAGAGAGGGAGGCAGTCAGTGGGGCGAGAGGGAGGCAGTCAGTGGGGCGAGAGGGAGACAGTCAGTGGGGGAGAGAGGGAGAGTCAGTGGGGGAGAGAGGGAGGCAGTCAGTGGGGCGAGAGGGAGACAGTCAGTGGGGGAGAGAGGGAGAGTCAGTGGGGGAGAGAGGGAGGCAGTCAGTGGGGCGAGAGGGAGACAGTCAGTGGGGCGAGAGGGAGACAGTCAGTGGGGAGAGAGGGAGACAGTCAGTGGGGGAGAGAGGGAGAGTCAGTGGGGGAGAGAGGGAGGCAGTCAGTGGGGCGAGAGGGAGACAGTCAGTGGGGGAGAGACAGAGACAGTCAGTGGGGCGAGAGGGAGACAGTCAGTGGGGGAGAGAGGGAGACAGTCAGTGGGGGAGAGAGGGAGACAACCAGTGGGGGAGAGAGGGAGACAGTCAGTGGGAGAGAGAGGGAGGCAGTCAGTGGGGGAGAGAGGGAGACAGTCAGTGGGGGAGAGAGGGAGACAATCAGTGGGGGAGAGAGGGAGACAGTCAGTGGGGGAGAGAAGGAGAGTCAATGGGGGAGAGAGGGAGACAATCAGTGGGGAGAGAGAGAGACAATCAGTGGGGGAGAGTGGGAGACAGTCAGTGGGGGAGAGAAGGAGAGTCAGTGGGGGAGAGAGGGAGACAATCAGTGGGGAGAGAGAGAGACAATCAGTGGGGGAGAGTGGGAGACAGTCAGTGGGGGAGAGAAGGAGAGTCAGTGGGGGAGAGAGGGAGACAATCAGTGGGGAGAGAGGGAGACAGTCAGTGGGGGAGAGAGGGAGGCAGTCAGTGGGGGAGAGAGGGAGGCAGTCAGTGGGGGAGAGAGGGAGACAGTCAGTGGGGGAGAGGGAGAGTCAGTGGGGGAGAGAGGGAGGCAGTGGGGGAGAGAGGGAGACAGTCAGTGGGGGAGAGAGGGAGGCAGTCAGTGGGGGAGAGGGAGAGTCAGTGGGGGAGAGAGGGAGGCAGTGGGGGAGAGAGGGAGACAGTCAGTGGGGGAGAGAGGGAGGCAGTCAGTGGGGGAGAGGGAGAGTCAGTGGGGGAGAGAGGGAGACAATCAGTGGGGGAGAGAGGGAGACAGTCAGTGGGGGAGAGGGAGAGTCAGTGGGGGAGAGAGGGAGGCAGTGGGGGAGAGAGGGAGACAGTCAGTGGGGGAGAGAGGGAGGCAGTCAGTGGGAGAGGGACAGTCAGTGGGGGAGAGAAGAGAGAGGGCGACAGTCAGTGGGGGAGAGGGAGAGTCAGTGGGGGAGAGAGGGAGACAATCAGTGGGGGAGAAAGGGAGACAGCTAGTGGGGAGAGAGAGAAAGGGTCAGTCAGTGGGAGAGGGACAGTCAGTGGGGGAGAGAAGAGAGAGGGCGACAGTCAGTGGGGGAGAGGGAGAGGCAGTGGGGGAGAGAGAGAGACAGTCAGTGGGGGAGAGAGGGAGACAGTCATTGGGGAGAGAGGGAGACAGTCAGTCAGTGGGAGAGGGACAGTCAGTGGGGGAGAGAAGAGAGAGGGCGACAGTCAGTGGGGGAGAGAGGGAGGCAGTCAGTGGGGGAGAGAGGGAGGCAGTCAGTGGGGCGAGAGGGAGGCAGTCAGTGGGGCGAGAGGGAGACAGTCAGTGGGGGAGAGAGGGAGAGTCAGTGGGGGAGAGACGGAGACAGTCAATGGGGCGAGAGGGAGACAGTCAGTGGGGGAGAGAGGGAGACAGTCAGTGGGGGAGAGAGGGAGACAATCAGTGGGGGAGAGAGGGAGACAGTCAGTGGGAGAGAGAGGGAGGCAGTCAGTGGGGGAGAGAGGGAGACAGTCAGTGGGGGAGAGAGGGAGACAGTCAGTGGGGGAGAGAGGGAGACAATCAGTGGGGAGAGAGAGGGAGACAGTCAGTGGGGGAGAGAGGGAGACAATCAGTAGGGGAGAGAGGGAGACAGTCAGTGGGAGAGAGAGGGAGGCAGTCAGTGGGGGAGAGAGGGAGACAGTCAGTGGGAGAGAGAGGGAGGCAGTCAGTGGGGAGAGAGGGAGAGTCAGTGGGGGAGAGAGGGAGACAATCAGTGGGGGAGAGAGGGAGACAATCAGTGGGGGAGAGAGGGAGACAGTCAGTGGGAGAGAGAGGGAGACAATCAGTGGGGGAGAGAGGGAGACAATCAGTGGGGGAGAGAGGGAGACAGTCAGTGGGAGAGAGAGGGAGGCAGTCAGTGGGGAGAGAGGGAGAGTCAGTGGGGGAGAGAGGGAGACAATCAGTGGGGGAGAGAGGGAGACAATCAGTGGGGGAGAGAGGGAGACAGTCAGTGGGAGAGAGAGGGAGGCAGTCAGTGGGGAGAGAGGGAGAGTCAGTGGGGGAGAGAGGGAGACAATCAGTGGGGGAGAGAGGGAGACAATCAGTGGGGAGAGAGGGAGAGTCAGTGGGGGAGAGAGGGAGACAGTCAGTGGGGGAGAGGGAGAGTCAATGGGGGAGAGAGGGAGACAGTCAATGGGGAGAGATGGAGGCAGTCAGTGGGGGCGAGACGGAGTTTCCCCTATATTCATTTGAAACATTGCTAAATTGTTGCCGCCACTCTCAAAAATGTGATGAAATAATTGGCATGGTAAAGCATTTTCAGGGGAAACAGAGATTCCTCAGCCCGCTGGTAGCTGCAGTGACACAGCTCTACCTACAGGGGTCACTCTGGCCCCATCTGGTGTTGCTGAAACCTGCTCTGAAACACCTACTGACTGGAACTGACTGGAACACCTGCTCTGAAACACCTACTGACTAGTACTGACTGGAACACCTGCTCTGAAACACCTACTGACTGGTACTGACTGGAACACCTACTGACTGGAACACCTACTGACTGGTACTGACTGGAACACCTGCTCTGAAACACCTACTGACTGGTACTGACTGGAACACCTGTTCTGAAACACCTACTGACTGGTACTGACTGGAACACCTGCTCTGAAACACCTACTGACTGGAACACCTGCTCTGAAACACCTACTGACTGGTACTGACTGAAACACCTACTGACTGGTACTGACTGGAACACCTACTGACTGGAACACCTACTGACTGGTACTGACTGGAACACCTGCTCTGAAACACCTACTGACTGGTACTGACTGGAACACCTGTTCTGAAACACCTACTGACTGGTACTGACTGGAACACCTGCTCTGAAACACCTACTGACTGGAACACCTGCTCTGAAACACCTACTGACTGGTACTGACTGAAACACCTACTGACTGGTACTGACTGGAACACCTACTGACTGGAACACCTACTGACTGGTACTGACTGGAACACCTGCTCTGAAACACCTACTGACTGGTACTGACTGGAACACCTGCTCTGAAACACCTACTGACTGGTACTGACTGGAACACCTGTTCTGAAACACCTACTGACTGGTACTGACTGGAACACCTGCTCTGAAACACCTACTGACTGGTACTGACTGGAACACCTGCTCTGAAACACCTACTGACTGGAACACCTACTGACTGGTACTGACTGGAACACCTGCTATAAAAATGAACAGTAAACATTACACTCACACAAGTTCCAAAATACATTACAAATGTCATATTATGTATATATACAGTGTTGTACACAGTGTTGCCTCTATCTATATCTCTTTGGGTTATACAGACTTTATCCACTAACTTCATGTTTTTCCCAAACAATTAGTCTATTGACTCTTATCACACCCCTGTGGCAGTCACATCAATGAATCTACATCCCCACATTGTTCTAACGTATAGGAATACACATTCCTGTATAGCTGACCTGGGATTCAATGTCCCATTAGTTTTAACAGCTGTCCACTGGGCCACAGACTAGTGTCCTGTCCAGACTAGTGTCCTGTCCAGACTAGTGTCCTGTCCAGAGAGTGTCCTGTCCAGACTAGTGTCCTGTCCAGACTAGTGTCCTGTCCAGAGAGTGTCCTGTCCAGAGAGTGTCCTGTCCAGAGAGTGTCCTGTCCAGAGTGTCCTGTCCAGACTAGTGGCCTGCCCAGAGAGTGTCCTGTCCAGACTAGTGTTCTGTCCAGAGAGTGTCCTGTCCAGACTAGTGTCCTGTCCAGACTAGTGTCCTGTCCAGAGAGTGTCCTGTCCAGACTAGTGTCCTGTCCAGAGAGTGTCCTGTCCAGACTAGTGGCCTACCCAGAGAGTGTCCTGTCCAGACTAGTGTCCTGTCCAGAGAGTGTACTGGTACATCAAGCTGCTTCATGCTACAGAAACAGGAGATAGTCTCCTCTCCTATGGGGCATTCTGGCTGGGACAAGGCTTACTTCATGGGCCACAGAGACAGGCCCTGTTGGACAGTGAAGAGGACAGAGACAGGCCCTGTTGGACAGTGGAGAGGACAGAGACAGGCCCTGTTGGACAGTGGAGAGGACAGAGACAGTGAAGAGGACAGTGGAGAAATGACTTCCTGGTGCCCCGTGTAACTTCCCTCTCCTCTGGAGTCATGGCTAATTGCCTCCCTGTCATACTCAGGCACAGCCAGCCCTGAGAGGGTGACTCATTTTACTGCCATACAGACACACACACACACACGCACACGCACACACGCACGCACACACACACACACACACACACACACACACACACACACACACACACACACACACACACACACACACACACACACACACACACACACACACACAACCCTCCGTCGGGAGATCAAAAACAGACCAAACTGTTACTGCCAGTACAGAGGCAAATTGTACCAGGCGAATACATAATGAATTAATACCCAGCAGGCTTTAAAAGGCTCAATTATAATAGGAATAAGTAATATAATATATGCCATTTAGCAGAAGATTCATTCATACCTGTTAGGTTGGAGTGATGAAGGGGACATGACTTAGAATGAGACAGGCAGGAGTGTTACTGGGGTGGGAAAAGGTGTAGAAGGGAGGAGAGGAGGAGAGGAGATGAAGAGGCAGCATTGAAGTTTGGTCCTAACATCGGGCCGCTGCATGGTACACTCAGAACAAATGGGGCTATCTAGAACCTAAATGGGTTATTCGGCTGTCCCCATAGGAGAACCCTTTAAAGAACACTTTTTGGTTCCATGTAGACACAGTTGTCTCTGGCAGAGGTGGAGTGGTGGAGGGGAGAGGAAGGTATTAAAGCTTGGTCCTACATTGAGAGGAAGTTATTAAAGCTTGGTCCTACATTGAGAGGAAGGTATTAAAGCTTGGTCTTAACATTAAGAGGAAGGTATTAAAGCTTGGTCCTACATTCAGAGGAAGGTATTAAAGCTTGGTCTTAACATTGAGAGGAAGGTATTAAAGCTTGGTCTTAACATTGAAAGGAAGGTATTAAAGCTTGGTCTTAACATTGAAAGGAAGGTATTAAAGCTTGGTCTTAACATTGAGAGGAAGGTATTAAAGCTTGGTCCTAACATTGAGAGGAAGGTATTACAGCTTGGTCCTAACATTGAGAGGAAGGTATTAAAGCTTGGTCTTAACATTGAAAGGAAGGTATTAAAGCTTGGTCTTAACATTGAGAGGAAGGTATTACAGCTTGGTCCTAACATTGAGAGGAAGGTATTACAGCTTGGTCCTAACATTGAAAGGAAGGTATTAAAGCTTGGTCTTAACATTGAAAGGAAGGTATTAAAGCTTGGTCTTAACATTGAAAGGAAGGTATTAAAGCTTGGTCTTAACATTGAAAGGAAGGTATTAAAGCTTGGTCTTAACAGAGGAAGGTATTAAAGCTTGGTCCTACATTGAGAGGAAGGTATTACAGCTTGGTCCTACATTGAGAGGAAGGTATTAAAGCTTGGTCCTAACATTGAGAGGAAGGTATTAAAGCTTGGTCCTAACATTGAAAGGAAGGTATTAAAGCTTGGTCTTAACATTGAAAGGAAGGTATTAAAGCTTGGTCTTAACATTGAAAGGAAGGTATTAAAGCTTGGTCTTAACATTGACAGGAAGGTATTACAGCTTGGTCCTAACATTGAGAGGAAGGTATTAAAGCTTGGTCCTAACATTGAGAGGAAGGTATTAAAGCTTGGTCCTAACATTGAGAGGAAGGTATTACAGCTTGGTCCTAACATTGAGAGGAAGGTATTAAAGCTTGGTCCTAACAGAGGAAGGTATTAAACTATTACACTATACATGTACACACACACACACTACATGTACACGCGCACACACTACATGTACACACGCACACACACTACATGTACACACGCACACACTACACACACACACACACACACACACTACATGTGCACACGCACACACTACACACACACACACACACACACACACACACACACTACATGTGCACACGCACACACTACACACACACACACACTACATGCACACGCACACAAACTACATGTACACACGCACACACTACACACACACACACACACACACACTACATGTGCACACGCACACACTACACACACACACACACACACACACACACACACACTACATGTGCACACGCACACACTACACACACACACACACTACATGCACACGCACACAAACTACATGTACATACGCACACACACACACACACACACACTACATGTACGCACACACACACACTACATGTACACACGCACACACACTACATGTACACACGCACACACACACACTACATGTACACACGCACACACACACACTACATGTACACACGCACACACACACACTACATGCACACGCACACAAACTACATGTACATACGCACACACGCACACACACTACATGTACACACGCACACACACACACACACACACACACACACACACACACACACACACACACACACACTACATGTACGCACACACACACACACTACATGTACACACACACACACACTACATGTACACACACACACACACTACATGTACACACGCACACACAAAACAAGAAGGGAGGTGAGGACTTCATTCATTTAGAAAAAAAAAAATGATTCCCTCATTATCAGATTGGCATCAGATTGTACTGCAGGCTGTGTCCAAAATGACAGCCTATTCCCTTTTTAGTGCACTAGTGTGCGTGTGTTTGTGCGGGAGTGATATTTAGGAGAGGCGCATCCATAGTCATCCAGCTAGGCAGAGTCATTTAGTCAGTGATCAAACACACACGCGCATACACACACACACACACACACACACACACACACACACACACACACACACACACACACACACACACACACACACACACACACACACACACACACACACACACACACACACACACACACACACACACACACACACACACACACTTCCATCCCTCTACCACATTACAGCAGTAGGTGTTTGGAAAGTCTTCAAAAAGCCAGGAGCAGAACAGCTGTTGGCCATCAACAGACAGGTAACCCACTGACGCTCTGAGGTGAATGAAAGCCCAGCCTCACCCTCCTGGAGCAGAGAGAGGAGACTCTCTGACTCTTTCAGGAGATGGAAACAGGTTTCTAACTGTATTGGAAGAAACCAACAAAAAACTCTAGGACATTGTCACACAGTAGCCACTGTTAAATATGTTCTAAGCTCAGGTGTTGGCCGTCAACAGCGGGAAACACTCTCTGAGCAGAATAAAGAACCTGCTAGTCTACTCCACAGCCAAGATATATACCTGGAGCAGAGAGAGGAGATTGAAACATAACAGTCTTTGTCACGCCCTGACCTTAGAGAACCTTTCTATGTCTCTATTTTGGTTTGGTCAGGGCATGAGTTGGGTGGGCATTCTATGTTCTATGTTGTGTATTTCTTTGTGTTTGGCCGGGTGTGGTTCTCAATCAGAGGCAGCTGTCTATCGTTGTCTCTGATTGAGAACCATACTTAGGTAGCCTTTTTCCCACCTGTATTTGTGGGTAGTTGTCCATGTATAGTTGCCTGTGAGCACTACGTTGGCTTCACATTTTTGTTTTGATGTTTATTGTTTTGTTGGCGACATCTTAAAATAAAGAAGTATGTACGTTTACCACGCTGCGCTTTGGTCCTCTTCTTCAGACGAGCGTGACAATATGTTTTTTAGTTCTATGTTTTGGCCGGGTAGGGTTCTCAATCAGGGACAGCTGTCTATCGTTGTCTCTGATTGAGAACCATACTTAGGCTGCCCTTTTCCCACCTGTGTTTGTGGGAAGATTACTTTTGTTTAGGGCACATAGCCTTTACCTTCACGGTTTGTTTTTTTAGTGTTTGTTGTTTTATTCTGCGTCTTTTTTTCCAAATAAATAGAAAATGTACGCTCACCACGCTGCACCTTGGTCCTCTTCTGTTAACGGCCGTGACAGTCTTCCAGTATTGTTATTGGGGGAAAACTACTTTGGGTTCAGGATATGAACAGGTGTTGGCCATCAACAGAGGATAGCCTACTGACTCTCTGAGATGAATCTAGGGTGAGTCGCAATTGCATTTCCTTGATTCCTCACGTCCTCTCTCCTTGCATCCTTCTCAAACCTCATTGGATGTGAAGGTCAGATGTCTCTCCCCTAGACGTCTCTCCCCTGGACGTCTCTCCCCTAGACGTCTCTCCCCTGGACGTCTCTCCCCTGGACGTCTCTCCCCTGGACGTCTCTGCGTGTGTATTTCCAAACATAAAGCATGGAGGTGGTGTTATGGTGTGATGGTGCTTTGCTGGTGACACTGTCTGTGATTTATTTAGATTTCAAGGCACACTTAACCAGCATGGCTACCACAGCATTCTGCAGCGATACACCATCCTATCTTGTCTGCGCTTAGTGGGACTATCATTCGTTTTTCAACAGGACAATGACCCAACACCTCCAGGCTGTGTAAAGGCTATTTTACCAAGAAGGAGAGTGATGGAGTGCTACATCAGATGACCTGGCCTCCACAGTCCCCCGACCTCAACCAAAATTAGATGGTTTGGGATGAGTTGGACCGCAGAGTGTAGGAAAAGCAGCTAACAACAATGTAGAAAATAGTAAAAATAAAGAAAAACCCTTGAATGAGTAGGTGTTCTAATACCTTTGACCGGTAGTGTATGTCACTAGAAATAATAAGGGAAACCATGTTTTTCACGTAAATAAAGACAGTTAATATGATATAAAGTGAAGTAATTAATCGTGCCCAAAAGATAAGTGGGATGTGTTGCCAACATGTGACATGAGGAGCGCTGCACGTTCTACATGAATGTGACCTGAAATAATAACCCGTCCTAATCCTCAGTAATCACCCAGAATTCATTTCACCCTGAAATAATAACCCGTCCTCATCCTCAGTAATCACCCAGAATTCATTTCACCCTGAAATAATAACCCGTCCTCATCCTCAGTAATCACCCAGAATTCATTTCACCCTGAAATAATAACCCGTCCTAATCCTCAGTAATCACCCAGAATTCATTTCACCCTGAAATAATAACCCGTCCTCATCCTCAGTAATCACCCAGAATTCATTTCACCCTGAAATAATAACCCGTCCTCATCCTCAGTAATCACCCAGAATTCATTTCACCCTGAAATAATAACCCGTCCTAATCCTCAGTAATCACCCAGAATTCATTTCACCCTGAAATAATAACCCGTCCTAATCCTCAGTAATCACCCAGAATTCATTTCACCCTGAAATAATAACCCGTCCTAATCCTCAGTAATCACCCAGAATTCATTTCACCCTGAAATAATAACCCGTCCTCATCCTCAGTAATCACCCAGAATTCATTTCACCCTGCAAATGGTCCCTGGTCTAAAGTAATGCACTACATAAGAATAGGGGCCATTTGGGATAGAACCAGAGAGATGCTCTATATTTAGAGTTGGTGTGTGTGTGTGTGTGTGTGTGTGTGTGTGTGTGTGTGTGTGTGTGTGTGTGTGTGTGTGTGTGTGTGTGTGTGTGTGTGTGTGTGTGTGTGTGTGTGTGTGTGTGTGTACAGTTCAAGCTGAAGGGGGGCTCCATTTCTCCCGTTGCACGTTATAAAAGCTGTATTCTTTATCATGCCTCAGTTTCAAGCTTTTAGTCCTAGTCATGCATAGCAAACACACACACACACACACACACACACACACACACACACACACACACACACACACACACACACACACACACACACACACACACACACACACATACTATGTGTTAGTGTAGACCTTTTCCCATAATGTAGGTTAGACTTTATAGATCAGCTTTGCCAGGTTTTGACTGACTGTGCCTTGTGAGTGAGAACACACTTCTCCAACCATGGGTTGACTTTCTGTGACTGTGCAAGCAGTTGGATGATGGGGGCTGTGCCAGTTCGATAAATGGAGGCTGTGCCAGTTGGATAATGGAGGCTATGCCAGTTGGATGATGGGGGCTGTGTCAGTTGGATGATGGGGGCTGTGCCAGTTGGATAATGGGGGCTGTGCCAGTTGGATGATGGGGGCTGTGCCAGTTGGATGATTGGGGATGTGCCAGTTGGATGATGGGGGCTGTGCCAGTTGGATGATGGGGGCCGTGCCTGTTGGAAGATGGGGGTTGTGCCAGTTGGATAATGGGGGCTCTGCCAGTTGGATGATGGGGGCTGTGCCTGTTGGAAGATGGGGGTTGTGCCAGTTGGATAATGGGGGCTGTGCCAGTTGGATGATGGGGGCTGTGCCAGTTGGATGATGGGGGCTGTGCCAGTTGGATGATGGGGGCTGTGCCAGTTGGATGATGGGGGCTGTGCCAGTTGGATGATGGAGGCTCTGCCAGTTGGATAATGGAGGCTGTGCCAGTTGGATGATGGGGGCTGTGCCAATTGGATAATGGGGGCTGTGCCAGTTGAATTATGGTGTGTGTGTGTGTGTGTGTGTGTGTGTGTGTGTGTGTGTGTGTGTGTGTGTGTGTGTGTGTGTGTGTGTGTGTGTGTGTGTGTGTGTGTGTGTGTGTGTGTGTGTGTGTGTGTGTGTGTATACAGTATATGCGTATGTGTGTGTGTTTGCTAGTTCTGCAACTCCCCCAGTGGCTGTCTGCTCTCATCCATCTGCATGGATACCCTAATTGCCTGGTTTGTTGACCCACAATGAGCAGAGCTGAGCAGGGAGGTGTGTGTGTTTGTGTCTGTGTGTGTGTGTGTGTGTGTGTGTGTTTGTGTTTGTGTTTGTGTGTGTGTCTCTGTGTGTGTACAGTTCAGTTGGGGGTGGGTATGGAGGTTACAGATATGACTTATAGAGACGCGACATGGGGGGCGAGAGGGAGGAATTCCCTGCCTTGGCTGTCACAGCTCATAGCGACTGACTGTGTTCCTATCACGGACAGCCTATCACAGACAGCCTAGCCGGCAAGCCTACATCATACCACACCATCAGACAGCCTATCACAGACAGTCTAGCCGGCAAGCCTACATCATACCACACCATCAGACAGCCTATCACAGACAGCCTAGCCGGCAAGCCTACATCATTCCACACCATCAGACAGCCTATCACAGACAGCCTGGAATCATCACTTCTGTAGATGGTCCACTGTCTTCAAAGTGGCCTTTTCATGGTCCTCTGAGCTGGACTTCACCATGGTCCTCTGAGCTGGACTTCAACCATGGTCCTCTGAGCTGGACTTCAACCATGGTCCTCTGAGCTGGACTTCACCATGGTCCTCTGAGCTGGACTTCATCATGGTCCTCTGAGCTGGACTTCACCATGGTCCTCTGAGCTGGACTTCAACCATGGTCCTCCGAGCTGGACTTCAACCATGGTCCTCCGAGCTGGGCTTCAACCATGGTCCTCCGAGCTGGGCTTCAACCATGGTCCTCCGAGCTGGACTTCAACTATGGTCCTCCGAGCTGGACTTCAACCATGGTCCTCCGAGCTGGACTTCAACCATGGTCCTCCGAGCTGGACTTCAACCATGGTCCTCCGAGCTGGACTTCACCATGGTCCTCTGAGCTGGACTCCAACCATGGTCCTACGAGCTGGACTTCAACCATGGTCCTACGAGCTGGACTTCAACTATGGTCCTCCGAGCTGGACTTCAACCATGGTCCTCTGAGCTGGACTTCACCATGGTCCTCCGAGCTGGACTTCAACCATGGTCCTCCGAGCTGGACTTCAACCATGGTCCTCCGAGCTGGGCTTCAACCATGGTCCTCCGAGCTGGGCTTCAACCATGGTCCTCCGAGCTGGACTTCAACTATGGTCCTCCGAGCTGGACTTCAACCATGGTCCTCCGAGCTGGACTTCAACCATGGTCCTCCGAGCTGGACTTCAACCATGGTCCTCCGAGGTGGACTTCACCATGGTCCTCTGAGCTGGACTCCAACCATGGTCCTACGAGCTGGACTTCAACCATGGTCCTACGAGCTGGACTTCAACTATGGTCCTCCGAGCTGGACTTCAACCATGGTCCTCTGAGCTGGACTTCACCATGGTCCTCCGAGCTGGACTTCAACCATGGTCCTCCGAGCTGGACTTCAACCATGGTCCTCCGAGCTGGACTTCACCACGGTCCTCTGAGCTAGACTTCAACCACGGTCCTCTGAGCTGGACTTCAACCACGGTCCTCTGAGCTGGACTTCACCATGGTCCTCTGAGCTGGACTTCAACCATGGTCCTCCGAGCTAGACTTCAACCATGGTCCTCCGAGCTAGACTTCAACCATGGTCCTCCGAGCTAGACTTCAACCATGGACCTCCGAGCTGGATTGCTTTCCCTGTAAAGCATATTTTCAAAATCTGACACGATAGGTGGATTAACAACAAGCTAAACTGTGTTTTTGTATATTTCACTTGTGATTTCATGATTATAAATATTTTTAGTATTTTTTTTGAATTTGGCGCTCTGCAGTTTAGCGGTTGTTGTTGATAAATGATCCCGGTAACGGGATCCGTGCGGCAAGAAGTTTTAATAGTTTCTCTACACAGCTATAGTAAATGTATTATCTTCCCTGATAAATAGTAACCTTTCTCTTGAAGACTTTAGCCTACACTGTCCCATATCTCCTATCATATAGAGAGTTCAGCATCTCTTCATGACGGTTATGTCTCTAAATAGAACATGAACTGTCTGACTCATGACTTCTGACTTCATCTCATCTCTCTTGGGTCTGTGCTCCAGTCCGCACACATCCTCTCTCTCTCTCTCTCTCTCTCTCTCTCTCTCTCTCTCTCTCTCTCTCTCTCTCTCTCTCTCTCTCTCTCTCTCGCTTCCCATCTCAACATTCTGTTGTTATTCACTGTTTGTTGCTGGTAACTTTCTGCAGAGTACTGTACAATACAGAACGGTAGAGAGATGGTCGGTTGGGCTTTGTCACGGCTCTTGAGTTCTAAGGTAATGAAGCGCTTAAGTTACAACCAACCACCAATCATCCATGACGAGCGCATCAACGATTGAGAGAGAGGAAGTGGGAGGCAAAAAAACAGTGAGAGATACATTTGCGTCCCGCTCACCGCACAAAATAATAATTCTGATATGTAAACATCCCATTAAACCTGCGGTATTTACAGCCATTATGGGGATGTTTTAGTTCTGAAGGGAAACTTTTTTTCTCTCTCTCTCTCTCTGGAAATTCTGATTTTGTTTGTCTCTGTTTTGTCTTTGGCAAAGATACCTCTCCCAAGTAGATACAAATGCGTTGTGTTATAGTTCAGCAATTTGTCTTTGCTTGTCAAATTATACAAGACATTAATGTAAGTGAACATCTTATGGTTGAGCTACTTTGCAGCAGGATATTGGTGTTTCACTGTAGAAAAGACTGTCTTCAAAGTACATCAACGCTCACTGCTCATGGCACATTAAAACACTGACATTACATTGATTTAAGTGTGTGCAGAGACTATTTTCTACAGATTAATCTCTCAGCTACTGGAGCTACTCTGTCAGGAGTGCAGTAGATTTCTCCAGAGTCAAATCCAAATCAAATCAAATCAAATTGTGTTTGTCCCTTGTGCCGAATACAGCAGGTATGAAATGATTACTTATGGCTCTTAAGTAATCATTTCACGGTAAGGTCTACACCTTAACCAACAATGCAGTTATAAGAAAAATAAGAGTTAAGAAAAATATTTACTAAATAAACTGAAGTATATACAGGTACCGGTACAGAGTCAATGTGCGGGGGTACAGGTTAGTCTAGGCAATTGAGGTAATACGTACATGTAGGTAGGGGTAAACTGACTAATAAACAGTGAGTAGCAGCAGCGTAAAAAAGAAGGAGGGGGGGGGGGGGGGGCAATGCAAATGGTCTGGGTAGCCATTTGATTAGCTGTTCAGCAGTCTTATGGCTTGGGGGTAGAAGCTGTTTAGAATCCTCTTGGACCTAGACTTGGTGCTCCGGTACCACTTGCCGTGCGGTAGCAGAGAGAACAGTCTATGGCTAGGGTTGCTGGAGTCTTTGACAATTCTTAGGGCCTTCCTCTGACACCACCTGGTATAGAGGTCCTGGATGGCAGGAAGCTTGGTCCCAGTGATGTACTGGGCTGTTTGCACTACCCTCTGTAGTGCCTTAGGGTCATACCAGGCAGTGATGCAACCAGTCAGGATGCTCTCGATGGTGCAGCTGTAGAACTTTTTAAGGATCTGAGGCCTCATGCCAAATATTTTCAGTCTCCTGAGGGGGAATAGGATTTGTCGTGCCCTCTTCACGACTGTCTTGGTGTGTTTGGACCATGATATTTTGTTGGTGATGTGGACACCAAAGAACTTGAAACTCTCGACCAGCTCCACTACAACCCTGTCGATGTAAATGGGGGCGTGTTCGGTCCTCCTTTTTCTATAGTCCACGACCATCTCCTTTGTCTTGATCACGTTCAGGGAGAGGTTGTTTTCCTGGCACCACACTGCCAGGTCTCTGACCTCCTTCCTATAGGCTGTCTCATCGTGGTCGGTGATCAGGCCTACCACGTTGTGTCGTCGGCAAACTTAATGATGGTGTTGGAGTTGTGTTTGGCCACGCAGTCATGAGTGAAGAGGGAGTACAGGAGGGGACTAAGCAGCACCCCTGAGGGGCCCCCGTGTTGAGGATCAGCGTGGCAAATGTGTTGTTGCCTACCCTTACCACCTGGGGGTGGCCCGTCAGGAAGTCCAGGATCCAGTTGCAGAGGGAGATGTTCAGTCCCAGGGTCTTCAGCTTAGTGACGAGCTCTGTGGGCACTATGGTGTTGAACGCTGAGCTGTCTGAGTGTTTCACTTACAAAAATCATCAATAAGACATCTACGATTGGAACCGGACAGAATCTAGACTTCCTCCAGATAGTGTAGGAGGAGAGTGACGTTACTGTAGATTGGAACCGGACAGAATCTAGACTTCCTCCAGATAGTGTAGGAGGAGAGTGACGTTACTGTAGATTGGAACGGGACAGAATCTAGACTTCCTCCAGATAGTGTAGGAGGAGAGTGACTTTACTGTAGATTGGAACCGGACAGAATCTAGACTTCCTCCAGATAGTGTAGGAGGAGAGTGACGTTACTGTAGATCGGAACCGGACAGAATCTAGACTTCCTCCAGATAGTGTAGGAGGAGAGTGACGTTACTGTAGATCGGAACCGGACAGAATCTAGACTTCCTCCAGATAGTGTAGGAGGAGAGTGACGTTACTGTAGATTGGAACCGGACAGAATCTAGACTTCCTCCAGATAGTGTAGGAGGAGAGTGACGTTACCGTAGATCGGAACCGGACAGAATCTAGACTTCCTCCAGATAGTGTGGGAGGAGAGAGACGTTACTGTAGATTGGAACCAGACAGAATCTAGACTTCCTCCAGATAGTGTAGGAGGAGAGTGACGTTACTGTAGATTGGAACCGGACAGAATCTAGACTTCCTCCAGATAGTGTAGGAGGAGAGTGACGTTACTGTAGATCGGAACCGGACAGAATCTAGACTTCCTCCAGATAGTGTAGGAGGAGAGTGACGTTACTGTAGATCGGAACCGGACAGAATCTAGACTTCCTCCAGATAGTGTAGGAGGAGAGTGACGTTACCGTAGATCGGAACCGGACAGAATCTAGACTTCCTCCAGATAGTGTAGGAGGAGAGTGACGTTACTGTAGATTGGAACCGGACAGAATCTAGACTTCCTCCAGATAGTGTAGGAGGAGAGTGACGTTACTGTAGATTGGAACTGGACAGAATCTAGACTTCCTCCAGATAGTGTAGGAGGAGAGTGACGTTACTGTAGATTGGAACCGGACAGAATCTAGATTTCCTCCAGATAGTGTAGGAGGAGAGTGACGTTACTGTAGATTGGAACCGGACAGAATCTAGACTTCCTCCAGATAGTGTAGGAGGAGAGTGACGTTACTGTAGATTGGAACAGAACAGAATCAAGACTTCCTCCAGATAGAGTAGGAGGAGAGTGACGTTACTGTAGATTGGAACCGGACAGAATCTAGACTTCCTCCAGATAGTGTAGGAGGAGAGTGACGTTACTGTAGATTGGAACCGGATAGAATCTAGACTTCCTCCAGATAGTGTAGCAGGAGAGTGACATTACTGTAGATTGGAAAAGTGAGCTTTTCAGCCAGATGTAACTCCTCCATGACAACTGCTAGGCCATAATGGGTTTCATCTAGGAGCCTATTTATGTTACAATAACTGTCCAGTGAACATTTTAAAAGTTCATATTCTGATAACTCCTACCTAAACAATATTGTTGACTCATCCTATTCTCGTATTTGTGGCCAATGCATAAATTGGAGAAAATAACACTTAAAAAAACTCACCTCAAACTTGTATCTCAAACGCACCATTTAAAAAATCCTTATAGAGGATGATGTCATCTTACTGAGGAAGATGAGCTGACCAATCAGCAGTCTACTTTTTTATTTAACCTTTATTTAACTAGGCAAGTCAGTTAAAAACAAATTCTTATTTACAATGACGGTCTACCCCGGCCAAACCCTAACACTAACGACACTAGGCCAAGTGTGCGACTCCCAATCACAGTCGGCTGTGATACAGCCTGGAATCGAACCAGAGTCTGTAGTGATATTTCTAGCACTCTGTAGTGATGTTTCTAGCACTTAGATGCTGTGCCTTAGACCGCTGCGCCACTCGGGAGCCCTACCGGTTTACGTTGTTGGGGTACGCCTACACCATTTAAACACAGAAAATCTGCTTTTAAACATACTTAATTACAATTCTTTGGAAGAAAAACTATTTCACTCATATTGTAATTAATTATAGGTCATATTTCATAGAAATCTGGAAACACTGGACAGTTACTTTAATGTCATCTCAACCTTTCTGACCACCTGATCAAATCTAAAATACATTACTACTAAACCTGGGCTGTTCCTGTTCCTGTCAGTCCCCTCACGCAAAAGTCTGAGTGGGATCCTTGGGATGTTGCCATGTAAAACTGTTAAGGTCAAGGTTAGGGTTAGGTAAGGCTTATGGTTAAGGTTAGGATAAGGGTTAGGGTTAGGTAAGGGTTATGGTTAAGGTTAGGATAAGGGTTAGGGTTAGGACAAGGGTAAGGGTTATGGTTAAGGTTAGGATAAGGGTTAGGTAAGGGTAATGGTTAAGGTTAGGATAAGGGTTAGGGTTAGGATAAGGGTAAGGGTTATGGTTAAGGTTAGGATAAGGGTTAGGGTTAGGTAAGGGTTATGGTTAAGGTTAGGATAAGGGTTAGGGTTAGGTAAGGGTTATGGTTAAGGTTAGGATAAGGCTTAGGGTTAGGATAAGGGTAAGGGTTATGGTTAAGGTTAGGATAAGGGTTAGGGTTAGGTAAGGGTTATGGTTAAGGTTAGGATAAGGGTAAGGGTTAATGTTTATTAAGGTAGAGGCATCCCAAGGATGCCACTTAGCATCTAACCCCCCCCCCCCCTGTCTGTGGCTTCTCTTAATGCCTGAGACATCTACAGTATATGACCCCGTTTCAAGTGAAATAAGATCCATTGTCAAGCGCTTTGAGGCAGGGTAGAGATTTCTTCTCCATATCCCTCAGAAGACCAGACAAATTACTGAGGTGGGATGGTGCTTCTCTGAAGTATAGAAATAGATTCCTCTACATTTGTTATTTTCTCTCCTCCTTCCTCTCCTTCCTCCCCTTCTCTTTCTCTCTCCCTCCTCCTTTCCCTTCTCCCTCTATCTCTCTGTCTCTTCCCTCTACCCCCAATTTCCTCCCTCTGTCACTCTCTCTCTCTATCCCTCTCTTCCTCCCTCCCTCTCTTCTCCTCCTCTCTCCTTTTCCCTCTCATGTCTGACAGATGACTGGGGATTCTTACTGTTCTCAAGACATCCAGTGTGTGTGTGTGTGTGTGTGTGTGTGTGTGTGTGTGTGTGTGTGTGTGTGTGTGTGTGTGTGTGTGTGTGTGTGTGTGTGTGTGTGTGTGTGTGTGTGTGTGTGTGTGTGTGTGTGTGTGTGTGTGTGTGTGTGTGTGTGTGTGTGTGTGAAGATTGGAGAAGCAAGAGGTAGATGTGCAAGTAGGCGATAACGGCATTGCGAGTTGCAGGTTACCGTTTATTGTTATTAATCTTTCCCTGGAAGCTGGGCCAGCTAGATGATTTCTGGGCCAGCTAGATGGGCCAGCTGCAAAGCCAAAATGAGTTATTATCGTAAAAATTTATGAATACAAAAATGTGCTATTTGGGTTAGTATTGTGGTGTCACAGGAAGGCCATAAAGATCATCAAGGACAACAACCACCCAAGCCACTGCCTGTTCACCCCGTTATCATCCAGAAGGTGAGGTCAGTACAGGTGCATCAAAGCGGGGACCGAGAGACTGAAAAACAGCTTCTATCTCAAGGCCATCAGACTGTTAAACAGCCACCACTAACATTGAGTTGCCGCTGCCAACATACTGATTCAACTCCAGCCCACTTTAATAATGAGAATTGATGGAAATTGATCAAAAATGTATCACTAGCCACTTTTAACAATGCCACTTAATATAATGTATATGTATATACTGTACTCTATATCATCTACTGCATCTTGCCATCTTTATGCAATACATGTATCACTAGCCACTTTAAACTATGCACTTTTATGTTTACATACCCTACATTACTCATCTCATATGTATATACTGTACTCGATACCATCTACTGCATCTTGCCTATGCCGTTCTGTACCATCACTCATTCATATATCTTTATGTACATATTCTTTATCCCTTTACACTTGTGTGTATAAGGTAGTAGTTGTGGAATTGTTAGGTTAGATTACTCGTTGGTTATTACTGCATTGTCGGAACTAGAAGCACAAGCATTTCGCTACCCCCGCATTAACATCTGCTAACCATGTGTATGTGACAAATAAAAATTGATTTGATTTGAAATGTTCTGACTTTGTGGCTGTGCCAGCTAGTGATCCCTCCGCAGAGCTGCCTCCAGGACATGATTCATGACAATACATGCCAACCTGCTACAGAGTTAGAGAATGAGGTAAAAGAGAAAGAGAAACAGCAAAGCTTTACTTCTAAATATTCTTATCCTTGGTATCAGACCAGCACTTAATCAGACAGAAAACTCCATCAAGACATAACTACAGTAAAGGCAAAGTAAAGGACATCCAGATACTGTGTTGGTGACTTTGCCTTGACTGTGTGGCTCACTTGGTCGAGCTGCACTGCCATCAAACATGGTATCATGAAGGAGAGGAAATGCAGGTTTAAATGTCACCACGTAGAAAGAGAAGAGGCAGAAAGGATGCTGTTGTCTCTTTCTGATGACACGTCACCTGGAACAGATCATCTGGACACCAAATAGAGTTACAGCTAACCAAACATCTAACCAAACATCTAGCCCAATCGCTCATATTTGTAATACGTGCTTGATGTATGGGGTGTGCCCAGAAGTCTGGAAAGAGTCAAAGGTTATTCCACTACTTAAGGATACAACATCTGCATTCACTGGCCCTCATAGTCGTCCTATAAGCTTGCTGCCTGTTAAGTCAATTATTGGAAAAAATTGTATCTGTACAAATCGTGGATTATTTCTCATGTAATGGTCTGATAACAGGTTTCCAGCACGCATACAAAGAAGGACATTCTACGAGTACGGCCTCAGCACAAATGACAGATGATTGGTTAAAGAGTATGGGTGACAGGAAGTTAGTTGGTGCAGTGTTGCTAGATTTCAGTGCTGCTTCTGATGTCATTGATCATGAACTGTTACTAGGTCAACTCAAATTGATATGAACAAATTGAGTTGATATGAACACATTGTTGTTGAACATATTTTAAACTAAATGTATTGTATTTGGTTCAAGATACAGTATATGCTTGCTGATCATCTCCAATTGAATTTGTCGATGAATAGAACGCATGTAGAGGAAGTGTAAAAAACAGCACTACTAGGTGTCATGTTGGACGCAGCTTTATCCTGGTCAGAACACATAGATCATATTGTTATTAAGATGGGTAAGAGTACTGTCCAGTTATATGGTCAATCCCTGGTCCTATCACACTTAGAGTACTGTCCAGTTATATGGTCAATCCCTGGTCCTATCACACTTAGAGTACTGTCCAGTTATATGGTCAATCCCTGGTCCTATCACACTTAGAGTACTGTCCTGTTACAGGGCTTTATGCAGAAAGAACACGTTCTCATTAGACTACAGTAGGTCCCAGGGCTTTATGCAGAAAGAACACGTTCTCATTAGACTACAGTAGGTCCCAGGGCTTTATGCAGAGAAGAACATGTTCTCATTAGACTACAGTAGGTCCCAGGGCTTTATGGACAGAGAAGAACATGTTCTCATTAGACTACAGTAGGTCCCAGGGCTTTATGCAGAGAGAACATGTTCTCATTAGACTACAGTAGGTCCCAGGGCTTTATGCAGAGAGAAGAACATGGTCTCATTAGACTAC
The DNA here is from genome assembly GCF_029448725.1 of Salvelinus fontinalis. NCBI lineage: Eukaryota > Metazoa > Chordata > Actinopteri > Salmoniformes > Salmonidae > Salvelinus > Salvelinus fontinalis. The sequence continues at coordinate 82,060,107 of NC_074665.1, forward strand.
AGTAGGTCCCAGGGCTTTATGCAGAGAGAAGAACATGGTCTCATTAGACTACAGTAGGTCCCAGGGCTTTATGCAGAGAGAAGAACATGGTCTCATTAGACTACAGTAGGTCCCAGGGCTTTATGGACAGAGATGGACATGTTCAAATTAGACTACAGTAGGTCCCAGGGCTTTATGCAGAGAGAACATGTTCTCATTAGACTACAGTAGGTCCCAGGGCTTTATGGACAGAGATGAACATGTTCTCATTAGACTACAGTAGGTACCAGGGCTTTATGGACAGAGACGAACATGTTCTCATTAGACTACAGTAGGTCCCAGGGCTTTATGCAGAGAGAAGAACATGGTCTCATTAGACTACAGTAGGTCCCAGGGCTTTATGGACAGAGATGAACATGTTCTCATTAGACTACAGTAGATCCCAGGGCTTTATGCAGAGAGAAGAACATGGTCCCATTAGACTACAGTAGGTCCCAGGGCTTTATGGACAGAGAAGAAGAACATGACCTCATTAGACTACAGTAGGTCCCAGAGCTTTATGGACAGAGAAGAACATGTTCTCATTAGACTACAGTAGGTCCCAGGGCTTTATGCAGAGAGAACATGTTCTCATTAGACTACAGTAGGTCCCAGGGCTTTATGCAGAGAGAAGAACATGTTCTCATTAGACTACAGTAGGTCCCAGGGCTTTATGGACAGAGAAGAACATGTTCTCATTAGACTACAGTAGGTCCCAGGGCTTTATGCAGAGATATTAACACGTTCTCATTAGACTACAGTAGGTCCCAGGGCTTTATGCAGAGATATTAACACGTTCTCATTAGACTACAGTAGGTCCCAGGGCTTTATGCAGAGAGAACATGTTCTCATTAGACTACAGTAGGACCCAGGGCTTTATGCAGAGAGATGAACATGTTCTCATTAGACTACAGTAGGTCCCAGGGCTTTATGCAGAGAGAACATGTTCTCATTAGACTACAGTAGGTCCCAGGGCTTTATGCAGAGAGATGAACATGTTCTCATTAGACTACAGTAGGTCCCAGGGCTTTATGGACAGAGAAGAACATGTTCTCATTAGACTACAGTAGGTCCCAGGGCTTTATGGACAGAGATGGACATGTTCTCATTAGACTACAGTAGGTCCCAGGGCTTTATGGACAGAGATGAACATGTTCTCATTAGACTACAGTAGGTCCCAGGGCTTTATGGACAGAGATGGACATGTTCTCATTAGACTACAGTAGGTCCCAGGGCTTTATGGACAGAGATGAACATGTTCTCATTAGACTACAGTAGGTCCCAGGGCTTTATGCAGAGAGAAGAACATGTTCTCATTAGACTACAGTAGGTCCCAGGGCTTTATGGACAGAGAAGAACATGTTCTCATTAGACTACAGTAGGTACCAGGGCTTTATGGACAGAGAAGAACATGTTCTCATTAGACTACAGTAGGTCCCAGGGCTTTATGGACAGAGAAGAACATGTTCTCATTAGACTACAGTAGGGCCCAGGGCTTTATGCAGAGAAGAACATGTTCTCATTAGACTACAGTAGGTCCCAGGGCTTTATGCAGAGAGAACATGTTCTCATTAGACTACAGTAGGGCCCAGGGCTTTATGCAGAGAAGAACATGTTCTCATTAGACTACAGTAGGTCCCAGGGCTTTATGGACAGAGAAGAACATGTTCTCATTAGACTACAGTAGGTCCCAGGGCTTTATGCAGAGAGATTAACATGTTCTCATTAGACTACAGTAGGTCCCAGGGCTTTATGCAGAGAGAAGAACATGTTCTCATTAGACTACAGTAGGTCCCAGGGCTTTATGCAGAGAGAAGAACATGTTCTCATTAGACTACAGTAGGTCCCAGGGCTTTATGCAGAGATATTAACACGTTCTCATTAGACTACAGTAGGTCCCAGGGCTTTATGCAGAGATATTAACACGTTCTCATTAGACTACAGTAGGTCCCAGGGCTTTATGGACAGAGAAGAACATGTTCTCATTAGACTACAGTAGGCCCCAGGGCTTTATGGACAGAGAAGAACATGTTCTCATTAGACTACAGTAGGTCCCAGGGCTTTATGGACAGAGATGGACATGTTCAAATTAGACTACAGTAGGTCCCAGGGCTTTATGGACAGAGAAGAACATGTTCTCATTAGACTACAGTAGGTCCCAGGGCTTTATGCAGAGAGAACATGTTCTCATTAGACTACAGTAGGTCCCAGGGCTTTATGGACAGAGATGAACATGTTCTCATTAGACTACAGTAGGTCCCAGGGCTTTATGCAGAGAGAAGAACATGTTCTCATTAGACTACAGTAGGTCCCAGGGCTTTATGGACAGAGATGAACATGTTCTCATTAGACTACAGTAGGTCCCAGGGCTTTATGGACAGAGATGAACATGACCTCATCAGACTACAGTAGGTCCCAGGGCTCTATGCACAGAGATGAACATGGCCTCATTAGACTACAGTAGGTCCCAGGGCTTTATGGACAGAGATGAACATGACCTCATTAGACTACAGTAGGTCCCAGGGCTTTATGGACAGAGATGAACATGGCCTCATTAGACTACAGTAGGTCCCAGGGCTGTATGTCTGTAACTGTTATGTGTTGTGACATCATGTGTTATGCTATTTATTGTTTAGGCCTCTACGTCGAAGAGGGAAATAAAACATCTCAATCACACAGAACTGCTGACATAATAGGCCTTTAACTTTCTGTCTCCCAAGCTGACATGGGTTTCCTGTTCTATTTCACATCAGGGTTTCTGCTCTA